>NC_133658.1:55754497-56012085 GCF_037893015.1 Macrotis lagotis
TCATTCTTTCTGTCTTTGTCTATCTCTGTCTCTCTCTTCTCTACCATTGCGTTTGGGGGAATTCGCAGAGGGGTAAAGAGACATACCCTAGCTAATTTCCAAGCAGGGATGTCATAGAGAGAGATAAAGCAGAAGCTTGACAACAAATTGCCTACCCGTCCTTCTCTTCTGTTAGGTTGCTTGTTGAGGTTGCCCCTGTAACTATTGCCTTGTAAATCTTTGCCCAAGTTTTCTGATTTGGGTAGTGATTCTTATCCTGCAAAGCCTTCTTTATTAGCTGAAAGGTCCCTGCAGTGTCCATTAGATGGCATTGCTACATCTAGAGACATGGTGGTGAAAATGACTATCAGTCTTGGCTGGGATGAATTCAGGGCTTCATCTTCTCTTTTGGACTTTCTCTAGCTCTGTTATAATACTTGATTTAAATACTTACCACCACTGAATGACACCTTTCATGCAAGACTGTCAGAATACATTATTATGAATATCTATAGAATTTTGAGCTTTCTTTTAAAATGGATTGACCACTGAGGCAAAACTTTGGGTTGAGATCATATGGTTTTATGTGATGGAAAAAATACAAACAAAACAAAATAACAACAATAACAACAAAACAAAAAATGCAAAACTTAGGATTTGGGATCAGAGGACCTTGGTTCAAATCCCAGCTTTGCTACTTGTATGTATAATTGGGCAAGTAACCATATTTCTCTAAGTCTTACTTTTCTCCTAACTAAAGGAAAGGGGTTTGAAATAGATATTTATCTAAAGTTTCTTTCAGCTTGAAATCCTATGAGATTTAGTAACTTTGTGGGTATGGGTAGATTACCTTCCCTCTTGCACCTTCATTTTCTCATTTGCAAAATAAACAGCATTGAATGACACGAACAGTTCGGTGTATCTATGATTTCAAATAAATGTTAACTATTTCAAAAGAATTTTCAAGATAAAGGTTGAAGCAATGGTCTAGTTATCTTAATATTTTAGCAATTGCCTGCTCATTTTAAAAGCAATTGGCATTTCTGTTAATTTTTTTGTTTAACAAAACGATGTTAACGATGTGCCTTCATATAATTAAGAAAAAGTTTCCTTAGTGTCATGAGACTTACAGATTAACAATCTAATTTATATAAAATGAAAATCAAATATACTAATTAATGCAAAATTTGCCTGCCTGAAAAATAGTAGAATAAAGAACACATAAGAAAATAAGAACAGTTGAGATATAATAACAATTTGTGTAAATGAATTTAGATATATCTTTATTATATTGATATATGTATATATATATACACATTTGTAATATAAATATATTATATTTATATTTAAGCTATGTTCCTGGATATAACTGGGCATAGATAAAAATGGTGACTTACATTTCCTAATACTAGCACTTGTTAAAAGGAATTATTGATCTGAATAACCATTTCCTTTTTTGTCACCAAATTTTCCTAGTTTAGTCTATGCTAAAAAGAAGAAAGTACTTAAAAGATAACTATTTTATTTACATGACTAAAGAGTCATAGAACGCTAGGGTTGGAAGGGACCTTGGAGGTAGCATTTTTGTTTTTATAGAGGAAGAAACCATAGCCCAGAGAAGGAAAATGATTTGTCTATAGTTAGTAGTTAACAATGTTCTCCCAATCTAATGCTCAATATTTGTCTAAAAGAATTAGTATATTAAACATGTCTGAAAGTCTTTATAATAAAATATTAATATTTTGAAAAAATTATAGGTACTGAATACTTTCATTTAAATAGAACACTAAATGTGAATATTCTTAAAGTAAAAATGATATGGATAAAAATCAGAGCAAAACCTGCAGTCTACCCACATCAAAATTTAAATTCAAAAATTTTGAATTAATTGTCATTGGTAATAGAGTTAGTTCAGTGTAAAAAGGTATTGAAGGTTTGCTTCTAAGGGTCTAAAAAAGGGAGGTGAAAAATGTGAGTGTGGGCATGTAAGGAGGAGTGTTGGAAAGGGGGCAGGGGCCTTACTACCAGGATGGTAAATGAGAGGAAAGAAATTTATCCAATTAAAAAGTACTATTGTAAGGCATTTTAAATAAGTAAATCATTATACCAGTAGGGATTCAACACTTTATTGTTCTTGCAAGCTGAATTACTAAAGAAATGTTGAGTTTACAAATGCACATTGATATAATTACTCATAGTTTATTAATGTATAAATTTGAGCCCAAATTGGTTGGGGAGAGAAGGACAGGGGAAGCTGTTTCAAATGAACTCTCTTCTGCCGTCCTGATTTTGTCTTTTGTGGACATACAACATTGAGAAAGTGAGGAATATTAATCATGGAATGGTAGCTGAATTGGAAAGAAAAACCCTTAAAAATTCACTTTAGTTAATAAATGTTTGTTGATTGAATTGACTTAATGACCCTAAGTTATGGACAAAGGGATGAGCAGACATAATTTTTATTATGACCAACTCGTTTCACATAAATTGTTTGTGACATTAAGAAGTCCAATCCTCTTGGCAGCATTTTACAAAGTAGTTGTTTCCTTAGAAGAACAGAGTGAACTATTTAACACATTTGTACGCGTGCACACACTCAATGTAAGCAGTTTTCTTGGCACAGGACCCATCCAGACCCATGCAGGAAAATGTAATTGAACATTTCAAAGGATAAGTTAATTCTAAGAAGAGGTGCCAAGTGATGCCCATTTAAATTAAATTTTGAAAACTATTAATTTCCACATAGACTTACATTTGTGTTCTAGTCAACCTTCTTCTTACCTTATAGAGTTCAAAGAATCACAGACTGTTTAGAACCAAAAGGAAACATTGAGATCATTCCTTTGAAAGATGAAGAAACTGAGGCCCAGAGAAGCAAGGTCACATCATCAGCTTGGACTCCATTCCCAGGCTTGTTGCTGACTCTCTGGTGTCTGGTGTTCTTTGTGATTCTATCTGCGACATCCTAAGTAGACCATGTGGCAACAAATGTTTTCTGACGTGAGTCTAAAATAAAATGAGAAAGGAAGCAAGCATCTCCATGTAGGTTTTAATGTTGAATGGTAGTAATTTAGATGGGTGATTTAACTTAAATCGCCATTTTAAATTTTCAAATCCATTTGTATGGGCAGCAGCCATGGCCTCAACTGATGGGAAAATTGTCACCCTAGATCAGGTTTTTCCTGGGGGAAAAAGTATAATGGATAAGACCTTCGCAAAGGGAGTTTACAGAAATAACACAGGGGTTAGTGTCATGCCATGAGACCTGTTTAATTGTACGCATTACCGAGTTTGAGCGATGGTGGGCTATTTCTATTTGTAAACTTTTCACTTTCTGTTTTTGGAGACAGCCCTGTTTGGGCAATGTGAGGGAGGAATGGGGATTTGATTTTCCCTTGGACAGCTGAATAAGATCAGAGAGTTTGCTTCATGTTTTGTTTTAGGTTTTTAAAAAAAAATCCTACAAAAACCTTTAGAAGACAAATATAACACAAAATACTATGCTCTGAACCAGGGAAAGACCTAATTTGTAGAGGAATAGGCTCACTATGACGGTGACATTTCTATTGCCAAGATAAAATTCTCATAAATTTTGAATATATTTTACAGGGAATTTAATTTGAGGGTTACTGAAGGACTTCAAGATGTGTGTGGGTGAAATACCAAGAAGGAGTAAATAAATAAACAAGGATTCAGAGACTTACACAGGGCCTTCTCAAGCTGATGCTGAGAAATTTTATTGCAAGTAATCCATTAAGCAAGTTTTAAGTATTTTAGAGTAGGGGTGGCTAGGTGGCACAGTGGATAGAGCACTGGCCTTGGAATCAGTATTACCTGGGTTCAAATCCGACCTCAGACAATTAATAATTACCTAGCTGTGTGGCCTTGGGCAAGCCACTTAACCCCATTGCCTTGCAAAATCTAAAAAAAAAGAATTTTAGAGCAAAAGACATGTTAGCAAATGGATCTTCATCTAACATCTGAATGAAGGGAAGAAGGAAAATAAACATTTATTAAATGCCTACTATAGTTTCTGTGCTTTATAAATGTATATGTTTTATAAATATCTCATTTAATCCATTTTACAACCCTGGGAATTAGTTATTATTACCCCCCCCCATTTTACAGATGAGGAAACTGAGGCAGAAAGAGCTTAAGTGATTTGCACAGGATGATATAGCTAATTAGTGTCTGAGGCTAGATTTGAATCCAGATCTTCCTGACTTCAGACCTAGTACTCTGTCTATTGCATATCTTTCTAGTAACTACACCAGCAGATTTGCATTCCTTCAATCATTTGCCAGCATTGCTTCTTCAAGGTCACTGGACGTGTCTCCATGAACCTGGGACCAATACCTTTTTGGTGGAAGAGACTGCTTCAACTCCCATTCTGGATAATCTGATTTATAGACAATGTCAGAGGCAGAAGAAGGACTTTAACATTTATCTAGTCTAAAATAGTATATTGGCTAGAATACTGGATCTGTAGACCAGGGCATGAATCCTGCCACAGATGCTTTACTCATGCTAATTCGCAGCAAATCATTTATTTTCTTTGAGGATCAGTTTTCTCATCTACAAAATGGGATACCAACACCTATCTCACAGGGTTGTTGAGATAATATTTGTAATGTCTTATATATGGTACATACTATATAAATATTATTATTATCATCATCATCACTGTTATTATTTTATGGGGGAATGCATTCCAGGGATGGGGCAATGATCCAGGCAAAAACATGAGGCAGGAGAAGGATGATCAAATTTGAGAAATAATTGGCTGTCTCTCATTTTCCTGTTTACTCAAACAGGAAGACTGTGAATTCATTTCAACTTAATTTAATCATTATTTATTAAGCACCTACTATGTGCAAGGTCCTGGAAATACAAAGGCATAAAAGAGAAAGGTCTTCTTCTCAAGGATCTCATATTCTTTTGAAGAGACACACAAAAAAAGAATTGATTAAACGGTAAAAGAGTCTTGAAGTACAGGGTAGGGAGGAGAAGGGATCTTACAATAGATGACCTTCCTTTTTTTCCCTTTAGAGTAGAAGGCAAGGTCTCTTCTAAGAGGGAGAGTGATGTACAAGGCTTGAGGAAGGGAGGTTTGGAATGGCTACTTGGGTGGAGTGGAAGTTATGAAGTCAATCAATAAAGAATAGAAGGATTTCTGTGAGACCCCAGTGATACTAGAGAGCAACAAATGGTTATGACAAAGTCAAAACAATTCCATACCCAATAGCATCTAACTGCACTCTAGTAGGAGCAGAGATGGTGAATGGTGGAGGAGAATAATCAATACAAATATGAATGATGAAGATAGGAGAAAGAGAACAGGTAGACTTTCCCAAATGATTTTCTTTATCAGTCAGATCATTAGAATTGAACAGTTGACTGAAATATATATATATATATGTCTATCTATCTATCTATCTATATGTGTGTGTATGTACATATATATATATTTCAAAATAAAAAAGCATAAAGGATCTGTAGTCAATAAATAATAAGAGCATCAGAGTTATAAAAAGAGCAAAATAGTGGTTTATCATCAATTAGGTATCTTTCATGCATACATGAAAAATATTTAAGATTTCTTGATGTAAAAAAGATAACTTTGTTCAATGACTTTATGATTATTTATGTTGTCATGAAACATGGAATCCAATACTTATGAAAGGTGTTTGCTACAATTAGCAATGCTGTTCAGCATAGATTCATGTAGAAAAAGCTTACTCAATAGAGCAGAGGATCTTAACCTGAGGTACATGGTCACCATGGTCCCTGCATAAATTTTGGGGGCTCCTTGAGCTTGGATACAAAAAGCATTACACTTTTCTTTTCACTAATCTTTAGTTTCCTCTGGAATTGCATATATACATATTATCCATCTCCATCTCCATCTCCATCTCCATCTCCATGTCTATCTCTATGTCTGTCTCTATGTATATGTCTATGTCTATCTCAATCTCTATACCTATACCTCTATCTATCTATCTATCTATCTATCTATCTATCTATCTATCTATCTATCTATCTATTTTTCTATCTCTCTATGTATCTCTCTCTTTATATATAATATATATATAAATATATATATATATGTATATAGGTATATGCATGCAGACAGACATACTTACATTTTAAAACATTATTTTGAGAAGATTTTCATAGGTTTGACCAGGAAACTATCATAGCAGTTCATCACAAAAAATGTAAGTCTCTACTTCAGAAAGTGAGATTTTCTTTATGCTTCTATTTTGCAGATCACATTATATTAATTCAATTAGGCCCTGGAACCTTGCAGAGTTTTCTAAATCAGATTCAGAATACCTCAGGGTTTTACCAAACTAGTCACGCAGAAAAAAAAATAAGTACATGATGGATGCCTATTGTCCACACTACGATATATGATTTGGATGAATAATTCATATCTATATTTTCATCTATCTCTATGCTTTTCTTTAACTATACAAGAAATACTGAATGGACATGGAGATGCTCCCATAATTTAAGAGGAAGAGGATAACATGTTCTGTTTTTGTTTTTTTGGGGGGAATTTATACTTAGTAACTTCAAACTTCTCCTAGAAACAAAGACCCACTTTTTTAGGTGGCTTAGCAGGTAGAGCACTGGCCCTGGAGTCAGGAAGACCTGAGTCCAAATCTGGCCTCAGACACTTAATAATTACCTAGCTGTGTGACTTTGGGCAAGTCACTTAACCCCATTGCCTTGAAACCCCCCCAAAACCCCAAAACATTGTCATATTTGGAGTGATTCAGTAGAACTGTGAGTCATATAATTCTAGTCTCAGAATAATTAAATGTATGACTTTTCCAAATTGTTATGGAGAAGTACACGGGGGATGGATGTTTCTGTTTGTCATTCCTTTTTGAAGAGGACCAATGACATCATGAATGATGTCTTTACTTGTATGTGAAATTAAATTTAAGTGAGTCAGTTGCATAAAGACATTAGTCTCACTCCTTTTCTGAGACATTGAAGTCCATGACTGGCAGTGGCTTGGGATGCAATGAATGACCTTGCTGTCTTTGATATCTAAGTTCTAAGCATTTAATTGCCTGCTTCAGTCCCTGTAATGATTGTTGAAATAAATTGTTCCCATCTGCCAATTCCACCAAGGAATGTCTTCACATGCTTGGGGTGGGCATCCCTCTAACTCATGGCAGCTTTGGGGTCTGTCAGTTATCCTCAATCTGGTTTAACATTTCTGTTGAGACAGTCTACTACAGTGTGGCTGTTGTGCATGCTTTAGCTCTTTGGAGTCACAGGTGAAAGTTGGGTGAATCAGGTGAACACCCAAAGTGGATGAGCAGCCCTGAAAAGGCTCTCACACCAGAGATGTGGTCTTTCTGAATAAGCCAAGAGTAGACTCAAGTACATAAAGGATGACATCGAGGAGAAGGATGATCGAGAGGAAATGGAATTGATATACAATAAGAGAATCAGAGTTACCAGGCTGGTTGATTGGGGAACAATATAGGTGTAGCTTACATAGTAAAGACTTTTTATCTAGGTCAATTTTGTTTATGATAAGATGATAAGTTAGAGGAAAGATGATATTGCTCTCATGAGGCTTCATGAAGCTATCTGGTTGATAGGCAGATCCAAAGAGTCATTTCATGACTGGTACTCAGTTTCAAAACAGGACTTCAATGAAGTGTCCTAGGCATCCTTCCAGTTTAACATTTTTTTGTATCAAGTCAAATCAGCAAGCATTTATTTAGCATTTGCTGTACTCCAGATCCTGTGAAACAAATGGAGAACAAAAAAGGGTAAAGTCCAGTCCTTGTTCTCAGTAGGCTCTCAATCTAATGGGGGAAGATAATATATAAACAATTATGAAGAAACAAGCAATAAACTGGATAAATTGGAAGTAATCAACAGAGAGAAGGCACCAGCACTAAAAGGGATCAAAAAAGTTTACCTGTAGAAGCTGCAATTTTAACTAGGGTCTATAGGAAGTTAGGAAGTAGAGAGGAGGGAGAGAATTCCAGGCATGCATAGCTCATCAAAACTGGGAGAGATAACTAATTCATGGAAAACAAGTCATATGCAAAAGGATTTCAATAGTTTACATTTTACACGTGCGTATGTATGTATAAAATTTTTTTTTGGGGGGGGGTGAAGGGAAGATAAGGCGGTGGGTCTGTATCTATCAATTCGGTGCCAAAAAACATTACTGATGAGAAAGCTCTCCCTTCTAATGCAGCTTGGTACCTTCTCTACAACTTACAGACTTAAAAGTTGCCTGGAATACCAACACATTCAGTTCAGAGGCAGGACTGGGACATAACTGCAGTTCATGGTGTGAAATTTTATTATAGTTTTTAATTAAAAAATTAAATTAAATTTTTATTTTTTATTTTATTTTTAATTCATGGAATAAAATAAGTTTTCCATAGCATAATACAATAAAAAAGATTATTGCATATGAAACTAAAAATCTATTATTTGTAACTTGCTATTTTTTTAAAGTAAGTAATGAAATTATCAAGTAAAGTTATTTTTTCCTTTTTTCTTATGAAATTAAAGAAAAGATAAATCTTTTGTTTTAGGTTTTTTTTTTTGTAAGGCAAGTGGGGTTAAGTGGCTTGCCCAAGGCCACACAATTAGGTAATTATTAAGTGTCTGAGGCTGCATTTGAACTCAGGTACTCCTGACTCCAGGGATGGTGCTCTATCCACTGCACCAACTAGCCGCCGCAAGTAAAGATAAATCTTGCCATATATTTGAATACTAAAAATCAATTGTGCAATTAATTTGTCCTAGTCAATAGCACATTGCTCTCAGCTTCAATAAAACTTGGATTTCAATCTTGCCTCAGATATTATTTACCAGTTGTGCCATCCTGGGCAAACCACTTGTCTTTACTGAGCCTCTCTCATCTCTAAAACAGAGAATTATGCTTTCTAGCCCTAAATCTATAATTCTGTCATAGGAAATAGGAATAGACAATAGATCTTCCGGAAAAGGTTGAGGTGGTGTTGGTGGTAATGGTTTAAATCCAATATGATCCAGTAGTCTGATATGCCAGTGTGAACTTGAAAGTTAATTTAAATGATACTGAGAGAGGAATTAGGAAGAAATGGTCTCTTGCCCTGTTGAGATTACATATGGCTTAATATTTTTAGTTTAAGGATTTTGGAAAACACATGGAAAACATGAGATAATATAATTGAGATGCCATTTATGTGAATTATTAATTTTACTGATAAAATTAAAATTAAATTCAGTCTCACAAAGCAGATGGGACTTGCCTAAGATCATACAGCTAGGTAGTGCCAAAGATGGGAAGAGAATATAATTTTCCTGCCTTTAGGTCCATGCCATTCTACCTTCTACCTTATTTCCATATACTCATCCACACAGGCACTTCCACGAACAGTACCTGTGACTCTTCTCACCACTTTGAATGGAAGGTCACGTTCTATCTTCATCTTAAAAAAACTCTGGAAGGAGAAAAGAACACTTCAAAGTGAAGTGTTGCTGCTATTCATTTTAAAATTTTGCTAAAGATAGCATTGCCGATAAGATCCGTCTAATTAGATAGATTTATTTATATATGGATATTTGAATCCTCTAAAAATATTGTGTTCTCCTTTTAAGGCATAAAATAATACTAGTAACTGGTGCAGTGGGAATATGCAGCTGTGGTGTTGTGGAAAGAGCCCAGGACTGAGAGAGACTTGGATTCTATTCCTAGCTTTCCAACTAATTTTTGTGTTATCTTGAGAAAAGCATTCCAATTCTCTGGGACTCAGTTTCTTCATCTGCAAAATAAAAATATCCTGCCAATTGAAACTGGTAAATCAAACTTAATAATGGATAGGAAAGGGATTTCTATAAAAGTTAGAGTTATTACTATTATGTCCCATCCCATCAGTATCCAAATTTGTTGCCTTCCCAAGGGACATATCAGTCTAGCAATGTTGATCAAGTAATTATTCTAATGTGTTATAGTAGAAGGTCTAGGGGGCTCTGGGTTCTATTCTAAGCTTTGGCCTCGAACTGGGTGATCTCTGTTAAATCACTTAACCTCTTGGTTTCTAGTTACTTCTTCTGTAAGATGGGGATAATAATATCTTCACTTTATCCCCATCTCACTAGTTTTAAGAATGAGGATAAAATGAGATGATAGATGTAAATGGATTTAAAAAAAAGATCTGGATAAATTCAAGGCACTAATATTATTCTTCTAGCTCCCACTAGATTGGCTGTCTGCCTTTGGCTCAGGATAGCTTCCAGTGCTTCCAAAGATCTACAGTTTCATTGGTGCTGGTACTAACTTGGGTTACAACTTCTCCAAACCTTAAAGTTTCAAATTATAGTGACCAAAAAAATTCATCCCCTGGGGGAGTGTCAACTTTTCGGGGGTAAGCTTTTAAAAATATATTTTTTATTTATTTCATTATTTTCCAATTACATGTAAACTTTTTTTAAACAATCATTTTTTAAAAAAAATTTGAGTTCCATTTCTCTCCCTTCCTACCAGCCTTCCTCTTCCTTTAGAAGGCAAGCAATGTGATTTTGATCACATGTGAAATCATGCAAAACCTGTGTCTACATTAGCCATGTTGCAAAAGAAAGCATAAACAAAATAAGGGAATAAAAATAAAGTTTAAAAAAGTATACTTCAATCTGCATCAGAGTTTTCTCTTTCTGAAGATGGATAGCATTTTTCATGATGGGTCCTTGAGGCATTGTCTAAATCACATATTCATTTTGGCCTTACCTTAATATGTAGGATGAGATGCTGGACTATGCTTAATTTTTGCCATTTTCCCAGAAATTTTTTCTCAAAATGTTAAGGTCATGTTCCCAGAGCTTGGATTTTGGAGTTTATCAAAGATGAGCTTAGCATGGTCCTTTACTACTCTGTTGTGCTCGAGATCTATTCCAGTCTCCACCACTCTACTTCTCAGCCAGTCCAGGATTGCTTTGCTGGTTACTGCTTGGAAATAAAGTATGAAATTTGGAGCTGCTAGACCACTTTCCTTAACGTTTATTTTCATTGATTCCCTTGAAATTCTTGACATTTCGTTCTTCCAGATGAATTTTGATATTGTTTTTTCTAGCTCTATAAAATAATTCTTTGGTACTTTGATTGGTATGGCACTGATAAATAAATTAACTGAGAATTGAGATTTTTATTAATATTTCCCCAATTATTTAGATCCATCTTTGTGTGAAAAATGTTTTGTAATTGTGTTTATAAAATCCCTGGGTCTGTCCTGGAGGTCTATTTCCAGGTATTTTATATTATCTGCAGTTATTTTATATGGAATTTCTCTCTATTTTATCCTTTTAGATTTTGTTAGTTGTAAATAGAAATGCTCATAATCCATGTGGGTTTATTTTATATCCTACAACTTTGCCAAAGTCACTAATTGTTTCAGTTGACTTTTTAGTGGATTTTCTAGTATCCTTTAAGTATATCATATACTTAAAGAATGATAGTTTAGTTTTCTCATTGCCTATTTTTATTCCTTCAATTTATTTTTCTTGTCTTAATGCTTTAGTTATTATGTCTAGTACACTATTGAATAATAGTGGTGATAATGGACATCCTTGCTTCACTCCTGATCTTATTGGGAAGGTTTCAGTTTTATTCACATTACAAATAATGCTTGCTTTTGGCCTCTCTTAGATGCTATTTATCCTTTAAGAAAGGCTCCATTAATTCCCATGTTTTCTAGAGTTTCTCTTCCTCTCACTGTTTTTAAATTATTATTCTTTTTTGGTTTTTGCAAGGTAACAGGGTTAAGTGACATACCCAAGGTCACACAGCTAGCTAATTATTAAGTGTCTGAGGCCACATTTGAACTCATATCCTTCTGACTCCGGGACTGCTGCACCACCTAGCTGCCCCTTTTCCTGGTATTTTTAATAGAAATGAGTGTTATATTTTTGTCAAAGACTTTTTATTTATTTTTTGATATGATCATATGATTTTTGTTTTTGTTATTGACATGGTCAGTCATGTTGATAGTTTTCCTAATCTCGAACCCAATTTGCTTTGCTAGTATAAATAAATTCTTTCTGACCAAAGTGTGTGATCTTTGTGATATATTGCTGTAAGCTTCTTGCTAGTATTTTATTTTTTAAAAAATTATAATGTTGATATATAGAAGAAATTGGTCTACAGTTTTCTAATGCTATTTCTGTTGTCCCTGGTTTAGGTATCAAAACCATATTTGCATCATGAAAGGAATTAGGATTCTTTCTTTACCTGTTTTTTCAAATAGCTTAAGCTTTTAATATTCGAATTAATTGTTCCTTAAATGTTTGGTAGAATTCACTTGTGAATACATCTGGTCTTGTGGATTTTTTCTCACAGACTTTATTTGTGGTTTGCTTAAATTCTTCTTTCTTAACTAGGATTATTAAAAGATTCTATTCTCTTTTCTGTTAATATAAACAGTTTAAATTTTGTAAATATTCATCTATTTCACTTTGACTTCCAATTTTATTGGTATATAATTGGATAAAATATCTTCTAATAATTGTTTTAAATTTGTCTTCACTAGTGATATATTTATTTTCTGATATATTAGTTATTTCTTTTTCTTCTTTAATTTTTTAAAATCAAGCTAATGCTTTATTTTTTCATAAAACTAGCATCTGTTTTTATTAATTAGTTCAATGGTAATTTTAGTCTTAATTTTATTAATTTATCCTTGGATTTTTCAGGATTTCCATTTTGGAGTTTATTTGGGGATTTAAGATTTGTTCTTTTTCTATTTTTAGTTCCATGCTCAAATTATTGACATACTTTTTCCTCTCTTTTATTGATATATGCATTTAGAAATATAAATTTTCTCCTAAGTTTTGCTTTGGCTGCATCCCACAAATTTTGGATGAGTCACATTGTCATTCTCTTTAATGAAATTATTGTTTTTAAGATCTATTATTTGACACATTCTTTCTTAAGGATTAAATTAATTTGAACTTTAGTCTATTCTTTCATGTTTCCCTATTAAATGCATTTTTGTTGCCTTATGGTCTGACAAAAGTGCAGCTAATATTTTTACTTTCCTGAATTTGTTGTGAGGTTTTCAAGTTCTGAAACATTGTCAGTTTTTTGTGAAGGTACCATGTACAACTGAGAAAATAGTCTACTTTCTACTCCCATTTAGTTTTCTCCAGAGGTCTATCATATCTAACTTTTTTCTAAGATTTTATTTATTTCATTGACTTTTTTCATATTTATTTTATGCTTAGATTTATTATTATGAAGAGGATAATTGCAGTCTCCTACTAGTGTAGTTTTATTATTTATTTCTTCTTGAGATTCATTTAACTTTTCCTTTAGGAATTGGGATGCTATATCACTTGGTACATATATTTTAGTATTGATATTACTTCTTTGTGGTTCTGTTTAGCAAAATGCAGTTTCTCTTTTTATTCCATTTGATTAGGTATATTTTTGTTTCTTCTTTGGTTGAGGTCATGATTGTTACCCTTGAACTAAAGCATGATAGATTCTGCCCCATCCCCTTATTTCAACTCTGTGGGTGTCTTTCTGTTTCAAGTATATTTCTTGTACATGACATTTTGTTGGATTCTGACTTTTAATCTATTCTGCTATTTGTTTCCGTTTATGGGTGAGCTCATATCATTATATATATATATATATATATATATATATATATATATGTATTTTATGATTACTAATTGCATTTCACTTCATTCTATTTTCTTTTGATTATCTTTCTTTCTTGATTATCTTTCTTTCTTGATTATCTTCTCTTTCCATTTTAAAAAAATATCCTGTTCTTCCTCTAGTCTGTTTGGCTTATGATCACTTCCTTCTTTTATCTGTCCTCCTTTTTATCATGACCCTTTCTCATTTTATCTTATTTTCTTACATTCGCACTTCGTAATTGAGTAAAATAGATTTCTATTATCAATTGAGTTTATATATATATATGTATGTATTTAATTTTACTTTTAAAAACCAATTTAGATGCAAATGAGATTCAAGCATATTCCCCTCACTCTTATTTTCTTTACCACTGTAAAAAATCTTACCTACATACCTCTTCCCCCCTTCTTTTCCCCTTTCCTTTGTCTTAAGACATCCCTTTATTGTCTATTTTTACATCATCCCAACATAATTGACTCATCTCCCCACATTCTTTCTAATAATAAAGTTCTTAGATGATACATACATCATCATCTTATGTAGAAAAGTCAACAATTTAACCTTAATGAGTCCATTATGATAGCTCTTTCATGTTTACCTTTTTGCTTCTCTTGAGTTTTATATTTGAAAGACAAAGTTTCTATTCAGCTTTGATCTTTTTTTTTAAATGAGCAATTCCTGTGAGTATTCAATTTCATAAAATGCTCATTCTTCTGTTTCCCAGCCCAAGGATTATACTTAGTTTTACTGGGTAGGGGATTCTTGGTTGTAATCCTGGCCTTGAACTCTGGAATATCATATTACAAACCCTCCAATCCTTTAATGTAGAAGCTGCTAAATATTGTGTTTTCCTAACTGTGACTCTGTGATATCTGAATTGTTTCTTTCTGGATGCTTACAATATTTTTTCCTTGAACTGAACCTCTGGAATTTGACTATAATATTCCTGGAGTTTTCATTTTGGGATCTCTTTTAGGTGGTGATTGATGTATTCTTTCAATTTCTATTTTATCCTCTGATTCTAGGATAATGGGACATTTTTTTCCCTGATAATTTCTTGAAACACAATATCTAGGCTCTTTCTTTGATCCTGGTTTTCAGGCAATCCAATAATTCTTAAATTATCTTTCTTCTAGCTATTTTCTAATACAGTTGTTTTTCCAATGAAATATTTCACATTTTTTCCTATTTTTCATTCTTTTGACTTTGAGTGTTTCTTGATGTCTGATGGAGTCTTTAGCTTCCACTTTACCACTTAATTTTTAAGGAATTAAGTTCTTCCATGAGCTTTTATAATTTTTTTTTCCATCTGACCAAATCTTTAGGATGTTATTTTCTTCAGCATTTTTTTGTGCCTCTTTTACCAAACTTTTCGTAATTTTCTTCCTTTGCCTTCATTTCTTTACGAATCATTCCCTCTACCACTCTCATTTGATTTTTGAAAGTAATTTTTTTAGCTCTTCCAGGAATTCTTGGTAGGCCTGTGTCCAATTCACATTTTTCTTTGAGATCTTTCCTTTTTTGACTTCATTGTATTCTTTGCATTTGGTTTTGATCATTTCTGTTACCATACTTTTTTTTTTGTAGTTTGGTTCTTTTTTGTTATTGTTTCTCATTTTCCCACCCTGTTTCTTGAATTGTACCTTTATATTATAATTTCTGGTGTGTGTGGAGAGGCTTTGTCTCAAGATTCAGACTTTTTCAAACTGCTGTTTTTAGAGCTAAAGTTGTTTTTGGTGTTTCCAATGTGATATCATCTGGGGAGAGGTGTAGTCACTCTCTTGGTCTTTATTTTGGTCCTTACTGATGCTGATCTTTTGAAATTACAATTGATACTTCTCAGGATCTATCCTTCCTTGGGATCAGAAATATTACTGTTTTTCAGGGGCCCTGATCCTTTGAGATCAGAAGTGATATTGTCCTTCAGGTCTTCCACTCCATATTGACTTTTAATACTCCTCTCTGTCCTTGAACTCTGTGGGTATAGGTTTTGCAGTTACTAACAGTAGCTGGTTCTGTGTCCAATACTACCACAGGAACATCATCTAATCTCTTTTCTGACCAATTATCAGGCCCCCTTACCAGTTCTGACTTGAGAACTCCCAAAGTTGCTATTGCTTCTGCACCACTACTGAGTCCCACCACTGGTGTTTCATCCATGTAGGTTCCAGGTTGTACTCTCCCCTGTGTCATAGATCTTTTTCTCTGATCTCCTAGGTTTTCTTGGGTTGAAATAATATCCCACTCTGAACTTTTGTTGTCTCTGTCACTCCAGAATTCTATTCAAGGCATTATTTTAAAGTTGTTTGTAGGAAAATGTTGGGAGAGTTTAGCATTCTCTACTCTGCAATCTTGATTCTGTTCTTGGAAGTTCTATGATCTTTTTCTTCATGACTTTTGAAGTTCTTCATAATATGACTCCTATATTTTGAGTCTTACATCCCCCCCAAGGCAATCAGGCTTAAATGACATGCCAAGGGTCACACAGCTGGTAGGTGTTATGTGTCTGAGTATGTAATTGAACTCAGGTCCTCCTGAATCTAGGGTCAGTGCTCTATCCACTGCATCATCTAGATATCCCCACTTTATTTCTTTCTATCAGATTTGTGATTCAATGATTCTGATTCCCTTATTTTTTGCACATAACACTCTCCTCCCAGCTCAGAGCATTTTTCCTGTCTCAACAAGCCTGAAATACTCACTTTTTCTTCTTCCTGGTTTCCTTGCCCCCCCCCCCCAGTCTCAGTTAATAACCTACCTTCTATAAGTCCTCCTTGACCTTGGTATCTTTTCCCCTCTGAGATTATCTCCAATGTATCGTGCATGTGTCTTCTTAATATATAGCTGTTTAACATTGTCTCCTCTACTAGACTGTTAGCATATGGAAGGCAGAGATTGTTTTTGTTTTTCCTTATTTTTGGTATTCCCAAATCCATGCTTAATTCACTGATACATAGTAGATGCTTAAAAAATACTTGCTGACTTGCCTCAACTTCCATGAACTTACCTCTTCCTCAGACATCAGATCTATACTTGAAGACTTTATGGCTTGGTAAAATCCAGAGCTATAACTAGGGCTGGGTGACCTGAACTTTATCTCAGGATAGTGATGAGAATTGCTGTGGTGTTGATTGTGGTTAGTGGGAGACCTCTTTCTCCTTAAGGCATTCTTCTACTTAATTGGTATTAAGCCATTCAAAGGACTTGCTCATAATAGACCACTAAACTGATGGTCCTATCATCATGGGTGCTTCTCATATAGGACCTGCCTTTTTAGTATCTCACCTCTTATGACTCTTCCTGAGATTTGAAGAGTCAAGAGAGATGACCAATTATACTAAGATACAAATAGACCAGACTCCAACTATCCAATAAGGGCGAATTACCCTTTATATCCCTCTCCTGTCTGAACTGAATTTTCCTTGGGCAAAGTAATTCCTAGTTTTGGCTCTGATAGCTTATACTAGAGCTGGTGGGCCTAGAACCAGGGTCCCCTCCATATCAGGAGTCTACTCAGAGAAAAACTTCAGTGGAGGTGGCTACATAGACCCCATCTTAGAATGTCTACCATGGGGATCATTCTTTTGTGTTGTCTATTTTGATCAAATTTCTTTAAAGTTAAGAGTTACAGAATTAAGGTTCCAATCACTGTTGCCACTTACTACCTGTATGGCTGCTCTGTTCTCAGTCAGTGTTCAGCATGGGTGGTGATGGTTAGAAAGGATAAATTAGTCTGTGCTCCCTTTATCACACACACACACACACACACACACATCAAAACATGGAACAGCAACAAAATAGAAAGGAAACAAAATATTTATCCAGCTAAATCATATTGATCAAAAACTTTCAGAGTTCCTTTATTGTTGCTTAATTCATTTAGTTCTATCATATTAAAAGCTAGGCTTAATTATGTAAGACTTTCCTCCTTATAATATATATTTATTTGATTATTTGTTTCTGAATCCTGAGTCAGAGAAGTTGGAAGTCTGAGGTATAGAAAATATAGATCATTTTCCTATGCTCATTTCAGTGCAGTTAGTTTCCAGTCATGCCTTCCTCATCTGGGGTGCTCTTGGCAAAAATACCTGAGTGGTTTGTCATTGCCTTCCCAGCTCATTTTACAGATAAGGATACTGAAAGGAAACAGGATTAAGTGACCTGCCCGGGGTCACACAGTTAGTTAATGTCTGAGATTGCATTTGAACTCAAGAAGATGCATCCCCTTGATTCTAGTCCCTTTATTTATTGTTCGACCTAGGTGCCTCACCCAAGAAGCAAATGGCAAAGTTGAGATTTGAAACCAGATTTTCTGATTTGCAACTTATGACTTCCATTAGACTCTGAGCTGCTTGAGAGAAGGGACTGTTTTTTTTAACCTTTTTTTGTATTCCCTATCACTTAGCACAGTGTCTGAGACATAGTAGCATCTAATAATTGCTATATATCTAATAATTGTAACCTTGGGACAGTTTTGTATCATGAAGTTTTTTTCCTGCTCATTGTCCAAATAGATAAAATGGATGTTAGCATAGAGTTGCCCAAGGTTAGTGGAGATCACATTTACTTGGTTTGCTCAGCCTCCCTTGGATTCACTTTTCTCATTTGGGGCACCATGATCTCCATGGTCAATTTGATCTCTCAGTCCTTTGATCTCATAATATTCCAAGGTGGATTTTTTGGTTCTATGGAACTCCCTTCCTATTGTTCATAAAAGGGAATGTTTTCAGGACCAAGGAGAAGGATTCAGGGTAAAGCACTACCTCAACTATCCTCAGGGGCCCTAAGGCTCAGATTCCTTTTGTCAGTGGCGGCTATGGTCAACACAGAAATGATGCGTGCTCATGGAACAAAACTCAGGATTAAACTTCACTGAACAGACTCACAGAATGAGTGGTAAAAGAAATATAGAAAATTAAGCCTGAGAGTATTAGAAAAATGCTGAATTTCTTAATAAGAAGTCCTTATAATTCTCCTCCATTGAAGAAGGTTATTTTATGATTAATGATCTGATTTTGGTAATTTTTTCCCTTACCACTAGTGAGTCCTATAAACATTTAATATTAAGAGTTGAAAGGACTTCTCAGATCACTTAGACCAGTGATGTTCTATGTAAACAATGGGGTTTACTGTAGAGAGCCAGTGTATGGCATTGCAAGATCTGGATTTTAAATTTTCTCTTACTTCTTCCATTCCCAAACCCATTTTTTTTTGCTAGCGTGGGATTTTCTCCACAATTTTCTTATCAATACAATAAGAGAGTTGGGTTAGTATTCAAAAAGATCCCTTTCATCTCTAAATTGTATAAATTTAACTGATAATTTAAAAGAATGACTTACTCAAGGTCATATCGCCATCAAATTTGGAGTTTGCAATTGTTCTTTTCTTTTAAAAATGAGACAATAAATCTTTTAGGTTTGCTTGTGATTGATATGAAATGAAATAAAATAACTAAGTACTTCTTAAATATTCTTGTAATTCATCATTTAAAAGCCTCCAATCTGGGAAGGATAATGAATGAAAATCTGTCTTTTTCCTTTGGGAGAAAAATTCTCTAGTATTCTTGAAATGATTTCTCCCAAGATGCTTAAAATAATTTGTTCGTTCTCTCTCTCTCTCTCTCTCTCTCTCTCTCTCTCTCTCTGTCTCCCATAATTTTCTCTTCTCTCTCTTTTTCTCCCTCCCTTCCTCTATCTCTTACTCAGTCTCCCCTTATCTGGCTTACAATCCTCTTTCTTCCCCTCTTTCTCTTTCTTTTTACTTCCCTTCCCTTCTCTCCTTCCCTGCCTCCCCCTTATGCCCCCACAAGTCTCTGAAATTTGACAGATCTGTGATTGTCTTCAGAAATTGACTGCTCTGCCTTTAAGATGTCCCAGTTTCTGAGGAAGATCCTCTTCTACTGTCCTTTTTGGACCCTTGATAGGGTCCTTGATAGGGAAGGACCATAGTGATAAGATTAATGGTTGCTCTATGGGCTTATAAGCTTGATATTTTCAGACCATACTTTTGGTGATTTAATAGTGAGCCTCAGAATCAGGAAAAGCTTGGTGCAAATACTGCCTCTGAAACATGCTGGGATGTCATGATGCTAATAAATAACTTCAGCTCTTAATTGCCCTTCTGGTCAGACAGTCAATTATGAAGGGCTTACTATGTCCCTGGCACTGTTCTAAGCCTGGGATCCTCTAAGACTGTGATTGCAAAAGAGTTGGCAATTTGGATGGGGGGGGGGATCTCTTACTTGGAGTTCCTTTGCCAGTGAAATCACAGATCTAAACCAAAAAATAAATGTAATAGTCGTAATTCATTATTGTCTGAGTATATGAGCTATCACACAGCTGGTTTTGGGAGTGACTATGGCCACAAAACAAATCATTCCCTGGGTCCTAGCCCTCTGGCGATGAACCTTTGCATCCTTAATTTGGCTGATATTCTTTCTCAAGTTGAGGATCCTGTTCTAATTGGTTCTCAATTGTCATACCTTCTAGAACCTAGTTGCCTGTTGGTTGGAGTTGGATGGAGAGGCTTCTGAATGCTGATGGTTAAAATTTAAGAGTGAACATTTACATCTCAGGAATTGGGTTTTGATTTGTTGTTTTATTGATTGCTTAGAATTTAAAAAATGATGGAGAAATATTAGTGATATAGATTAAACTTACAATTTGGCAATGCAAAAATTGCCCCCCCCCCTCAGAGAACTGGTTGTTGGATATTTACCAGTATAACCCTGCCCCTAAACAATGATGACTTAACTTTTGAAGATGTTAGGGGAAGAGTGTTAGATAAAACTGTCCACATTTTCTTTTCCTTTTGCTTACAGCATGATGATGTTAGGTTGTCTTCAGATCCTAGGATATGTATGAGTTGCCACTTTCACTAGAGCCTTGCCTGTAAATTTAGGATTGGGTGGAAGAATTTTTAAAAAATGCCTCCTCTTGGGTCAGTTAAGTAGGAAGGAGAGCAATTTTTTTTCTTGTTTAAATTCTTGGTGTAGATCTTTTATAATGTGAAAGGAGTTCACATAACATTTAATTAATATCTTAATGTTTTAGAAAAGAAGGAAACAGTGAGTTGAGAAGCTCTGAGTTCTAGTCTCATATGGATTTTGATATAAACTGTATGAAACAGGCAAGCCATCTCCTTTGTCAGGGCCTCCGAGTCCATCTCTTTAAATGGGAGTTGTTAAATTAGATGATCTCACCAGGTTATTCTAGTTCTATAAGTTTGATAATTCTGTAACTTAAAAATACTTTAGAGGAGGATGAGTTGCTTGATGTTGCTTGTGACCACCACACCACCACCACCATCACCACCACCACCATCATCATCATCTTCATCTTCATCAATCATCATCATCATTATCATCATCATTTCCCTCCTCTTTGCTAGCATTTATATAGTCCTTTAAGTTTTGCAAAGCACTTTCTAAATATTATCTCATATTATCATAACAAATCTGGGAAATAGGTACTAATTTTATACCCATTTTGCAGATGAAATTGAAGCTGAGAAGGATTAAGTGATTTGCACAGAGGTAAGTGAAAGAGACTTTAACTGATTTGAATTGAGGTCTTCTGACTCCAAAACTAGTGTTTTCTTGCTTCTCATGTTTCCAAATTTAAAGGGGGAAAGAACAATATAGGCATCCTGAAATTGATGCTATCCAACAGATTTTGTACTTCATATTGTATTTTTGACATAGGAACAATGCTATTTTGGAGATTTGTTCTGACCAAAGATTCCGCATCAAATATAGAATAATTATGATTTTAACAGTAAGTAACAAAAGTTGAACTACAATACTGTAAGCCGTCTCATCTCAATTCTAAGGATAAAATGATACTTTTTATACCTGGAGAGGATAAACTTATTAACTGAAATCTCATTATGCTGATGGATTTAACTTTGAATAGTAAATACTTTCTCAGCTCATCCTCACCCCTCTGATTGAAGGATAGAGCACTAAACTAACTTTCCCTTGTAGACTGTTGGGATCTGAACTTTCCAACTCACTCTTCATCTTCCATTAGTTGTTCTGCTTGGTTTGGACTCCACAGAACATAATGCTCCCATGCCTAGGTGTCCTGTACCTCCTTTCCAGGTTCTTTTTGTGTATTGTCTTGCCCCATTAGATTATAAGCTCCTTGAAAGCAGGACTGTCTTTTTGTTAGTATCTATTTATTTGCATTGTATTATTTGTATTATCAGTGTATTGATGCATGAAGTATTATGCCTTGTACATAGTATATATTTAATAGATTGAATCAAATTGAATTGTATAATGGGCACAAATGTCTCACATATATTATTTAAACAAGGTGTCCCCATGTCTTTTGAGGCACTTAAAATAAATTTCTAATGGGTCATAAATATGATTCAAATTGATATAATAGTTATGGCCCCTAAATAGATGATTAGTAATAACTTTATTAGTCTTAGGATTTAAAAAAAGGCTTTTGAGAATCAAATTGGGATGACTCAAGGAAGATGAGATGATATTCCCTTTTCCTCTCATTAAATTTTCCTGTAGTAAGTGGACACATTCAAAATTACTATAGTAACCATAGAGCTGCCTCAAAGTCTTGTTCCACAGCACATTTTTTTAAAAGGCAGACCTAACTTCTCTTGACTCTCTCATCTTTTTTTTGCTTCTTCAAAACTGTTCCACGTTCATCCAGAAGATATTGATTTCCATTGGAACATTTTATTGGAGAATCACAAAGACAATTACCAGGACTTAAGGGACTTTTGAAGGAGTACTTCCAAACAGACCCCATAGACCCCACAGAATCTCTAAGAGAGGCATTTGACAGTGCCTTGATAAGTGGAAGCAAATTCCCTTCTCATACTAAATTGGTGAGTGAATAACAAACAGATGGAGAGGAAAGAGAGAAATAAAGGAAACTATTCACTTATTTAGCTTCTACCTCAGGTGATCTTTTTTCCCTTAGTGGTTCATTTAGCTGCTCATCATCATAACAATATTGTTTATTGACTTTATGCTTCTGCTTTTGACAAACAGGATAACTCCCCATTCTTATAACATACCCTTTCCTCTCCTCCCCCCCCTTTTCTCCTCTTTGGTTTCTCCCCTCCTTTTTCTTCTCCTCTTTCCTCTATGCTCTCCTCTTTTCTCTATTCTTTTTCCTCTCTTCTTTTTTTCTCTTTCCTTTCTTCTTTCCTCATATTATTCCCAGTGTCTGACATCCCCTCTCTCATTCCTCTGTCAACTGAAATCCTTCCCATCTATCATGATCCATTTCAAGTCCTGGTTTTCCCTGATTCCCTCAACCAGAATTGATTTCTACCTCATCTCCCTTTTAGAACTTGCATAAAAACTTCTTTTTCCCTCTAGTGCCTCTTAGCCACCATTTTGTCCTGTACTTGTATACCTGTATTAGAGTTTAAGATTTTTCAGGATTTATCAGTCTTTTGATTTTTGCTTTCAGAGAGGTGGCATGATATAGTGGATAGAGAAGTACCATCAAAGGGTTCAAGTTTCACCTCTGACCCATACTGGCTGGGTGACCTTATCAACTCAGAAATGAAGACTATAAGTTGTAGAAAAGGAACTGACCTATATAGATAGAAGGAGATTTCTTACATAGGAGTTCTCTATCAAGTTAATTAAAGATTAGTCAGGGGCTCTAATTGGTACTCAATAAATGTAGACTTTAACAAATTTTTGTTAGATTATGTTGAATTTGGGTTTTGGAATCAGAGTACCCGAGTTTGAATTCCGACTCTGTCTTCCATTTTTTTTTTTTTTTGATTGTGCCTGACAATGGACAAGTCACTTAAAATCTCTGGTGCTCATTTTCCTATAATAGCAGAAAGGAAGAAGGAAAGGAAGAAAGCAAGGAAGAAAGAAAAAGAAAGTAATGGATATATATATATATATATATATATATATATATTTGTTACATATATATACATACATACATATATATGTATATATATACATATATATACATATATATATATATATATGTATGAATTGAGAATTTATTAAGCTCTATGTGTCGGGCAATCCAAGTCCTGGGCAGACAAACATAGATAAACAAGATAGAACTTGACCCCAAGGTTTTGATGACCTCAGCATTTTAATGGGGGTTGGACAAAATGCTCTCTATAGCCCCTTACCACTCTAAATCAAACCTTCCGAAATGAAGTAAAATTCTCCTTCCCAGGTATTCCATATATTATTACAAAATACTTGGCTCGAAAAACTCTTCCTGAGATGACATAAATTAAACTTTCTCACAGCATCCCTGAGGGTTAGGCACATAAAGAGAGTATTGAGAGTCATATTTTGCATGTGAGGAAACTGAATCTCATGATGGTAAAGTGACTTGCTCAGGGTCATATACATAGGTACCAAATGCTGGAGAAAGGATCTGAAAGAATTCTCCCCTCACTCCAAGCTCAGAACATTTTATATTATAATAGTCAGGTTAACCTAGTCATATTGCTCAATCCAACATATCATCCTGATGTTAAAGACTGTTCATAGTCAAGAAACCAGGGATTCTTAAACTCTTTTCTGTCATGGACCTCTTTGACAGGTTGATGAACCCTATAGGCCCCTTCTCAGAACTGTATTTTTAGATACATAAAATAATACATATATAAGCTTGCAAAGGGAAGCAATTCCATTGAAATACCATCATTTGTTAAATATATTTTTAATTATATTAAAATATATTTGTTATATATGTTAAGTATATTTTTAAAAATACACCCTACAAATTCAGGGACCCCAGCCTAAGAACTTCTGGTTTAAACGCTTATATTGGCAAGCCCTCCAAAGGGTCACAGGTGAACACTATTCTCCATCCTCCCCCCCACCCCTCTAAGGAAAAGCTGAGACCTGAAGTGTGTCAAGGTTCATTGGGGAGCAGATGGAGCCCAAGTGGGTCCTACCTCAGACTTCTCTCCTGGCAGCTTGTTTCAGTTTTTGGCTTCTTGCTCACACATTCCTATGAGCTTGCTGCCAGCTCGTTTCCCCAAAGGATTGCTCACTGGTGAGAAACTAGGGATTCTTCCTTATCTCACCAGAACAGGATGTGTCCTGTAAACTGTGTCCAAAAGGTTTCAAAGCCTCACAGATGATGAGCTAGCAAGTTTGGGCCAAAGGCAAAGCATTGGATCTGACTACAGTATTTTCTTCTGGCGCCCAATAAACACAGCAGTTACATTCCCCTTCCCCTTCCCTGTCCCCCCTGTTGGCATCTCAGCACGTCCCTGGCCTTTACTAGTTGGGATGTGGGTCCAAAGGGAGATCCCGAGCACTGAGCGGCCAAGGTGAAAGTGGGAAATGACACGGGTGAATTCCTGCCATGTGGGGAATGTTTCCGGCAATTCTCTCCCATCCTCTGTTTTTTATTTGTTGTCTAGAAATCAGCAATGGGAGAACTTTTATTGCTCTCTCCTTAGTATCTCTGAACTGGAGGGCCTTATTCAAGCTTTCAAGAGCATAGAGTGCCTTTGCTGGAAGGGATTTTCGATTGCAAACTACCAGAGCTACAAGAGAATAAAATGTCAGAACTAGAGGGCTCTTAGAACAGGCCTTCTTAACTTTTCCTAGGTCAAGAGCCCCTTTGGAAATCGGCAGAGACCTATAGACACCTTCTGGGAATTCTTCTTTTACATTCTTCAACAAAGGAAATGTTAAATTTCAAGTTATCCAAGTTCCCAGATTTCCCTGAAATCTCCCGATTGAAACTGGGCTACAGTTATGAATCCCTTCCATCGAATGTCAAAGCTGCTCTTTCCACTTTATCCTATTCATATCTTATTGCCCCATACTTGTTGGCATGTTTTCTCTACCATTAGATGAGGTCAGTGACTAGGTTTGCCCATTTTGTCTCTTTAGCATTTAGTACATTGTTAGACAGCTCATTAATGAATGTTTGAATGAATGATTGGTCCAGGATATCAGAACTGGGCGAAAACTAAAAAAAAAAAATAATCTAATCCAAGATCCCTTATTTTTACAGATAGTAGAAACTGAAGTCCAGAAAGGTTCCTTAATAGATCTGAAATTTCAAACAAGGGAAATGTTGCCTAAAACGAATCAGGAAACATTCAGGAGATCGGGGAGACCACGAGCTCCCAGGATGAAAAATTACTTCACTACTTGCCTCTCAGGGACCTAATTTCTGTACCTGGGTGTTAGACAAAGATTTCTTTCACTTCTAAAATTCTGTAGGAGTAAGAGTACCCACAATGGGGTTAGTAGGTATCTTTTTTCGGTTCTGAGAATTTATAAGGGTTTTCTCCAAGTTATTCCATTAATTCTTAGAAGGAAAAAGAATATGACCTTGGTGTTATGACTGGTACAGAGGCATGCTCCAGCATTTATCTGCTATGTAATCGTAAGCAAATCTCTTCCCTTCTCTGAGTTTCAGTTTTCCTATCTGTAAAATGGGTACGATGATATTTGCACAGCTTAGCTCATGGAGCTGTTGTGAGGTTGGAAAAATGGGAATGAGTTAAAAAGCATGGAAAGAATGTATATTACATTCCAGTTCTATAGGTATAATGCTATAGATATATGGGTGCCAAGAAAACTCTAAGAGAATAATTTTTTGTAAGGTAATGGGGTTAGTTGACTTGCCCAAGGTCACACAGCTAGATAATTATTAAGTGTCTGAGGCTGGATTTGAATTCAGGTCCTCCTCACTCCAGGGCCAGTATTCTATCTACTGCACCAGCTAGCTTCCCCAAGAGAATCATTTTTATCCTGTGTCCCTGGGAAAGAAGGACTCATTCCCCTCCAGTCACTGATAAGGAGTATGAAGATTCACAAGGGAAACTCCAACAAGGAAGTCATATTGCAACATCTCTGTACCAGTTACTGAATAGGCTTCCTACCAGCCTTTGGAACTTTTAATGAGTGGTTGGCAATATTTTAATGGATACTGTACAGGAAAATCTTTGTGGTGTTTGCTATGGCTGAGGACTTAGGATGCAATAAAACATGGTTGGCTAACCAAATGGTGGCATGGTGTGCTTTCCTTGGGGGAAAAATAAATAAATAAAAATTCAACTGGGCTTCCAGCAAGCAGTATCTGTGGTATGCTTGTGTTTGTGTATGGGTGAGGGTGGAGGAGTGTTGTTAGAAAGGTGTTAGTCTATCCCTTTCTCTAGCCCTCATCTTTTCTTCCCATTACTCTTTCCCAGGAAACTCATATTAGTTTTTCCCTCCCCCTTTTCTTCCTTCCTTCCTTTCTTTCCTTTCCTCTTTTCTTCTTTCATTCTTTCCCTCTCTCCTTTCTTCCTTCCCTTCTCCTTCCTTCTTTCCTTCCTTCCTTCCTTCCTTCCTTCCTTCCTTCCTTCCTTCTGTCCTTCCCTTCCTCTCTCCTTCCTTCCTTCCTTCCTTCCTTGCTTCTCTCCTTCCCTTCCTCCCTCCTTCCTTCCTTCCTTCCTTCCTTCATTCCTTCCTTCTTCCTTCCTTCCTTCCTTCATTCCTTCCTTCCTTCTCTCCTTCCTTCATTCCTTCCTTCTCCTCCTTCCTTCCTTCCTTCCTTCCTTCCTTCCTTCCTTCCTTCCTTCCTTCCTTCCTTCCTTCCTTCCTTCCTTCCTTCTCTCCTTCCTATTGAGGGACACAGAATTTGGTGGCCTTTCTTTTGCATGTTAAGCCACTTATTTTGCTTAGTTTTGCCCTTCTAGATCTAATACTAATTTAGTATGTTCAGGGCCCTTGAGTTCATCCATGTGGGTACAGCTATTCCTTCTACCCACACCAAATGCAATCACCCTATGACTTTTGCCACTGGTCTGCTACAGCTGATGTGATGGAACATTCCCTTAGTCACAGGCCCGTCCTTACATGATAGACTCACAGGTTGGAAAGTTCTTGAAGAACTTAAACTTGACTTGCTTTCCAGAGGAGGAAGCTGAGGTTTAGAAGGTGGAAATACTTTGCTCAAGATTAAAGGATGGGATTTAAACCCAAGCCTTCCTGATCCAAAACAGGCTGGCTAGAAGCAAAGGAAAAACTCAAACCCCATTTAAAAAAATAAATAACATTAATTTTATATTATTTTAAGTTTATAAAGGGTCTTACTGACATCTCATTTGTTCTCCACAATCAGGTATGAAGGATGGAAAGAAGCAGGCAAGCAAGCAAGGAAGGAAGGAAGGAAAGAAAATAGATGGAAGGGAGAGAGGAAGGAAAGAAGGAGGGAAAATTTTGGATAGAAAAAAGGAAGTGAGGAAAGAAGGGTGGAAGGAGGAAAGGGAGGAAGGGAGTGAGAAAAGATGAAGGAAAGAAGGGAGAGGAAAGGAAGGATGGAAAGAAAGATGGAAGGAAGGGAGGAAGGGAAGAAGGAAAGAAGAAGGAAGGCAAGAAAGAAGGAAAGCAAGAAGGATGGAAGAAAGGGTTGAAGGGAGGGAGGGAGGAAGGAAGGAAGGAAGGAGAGAAGGAAGAAAATAGTCATCCATTAAATGCTTTCTCTGTATCAGGCATGGTTCTAATAACTTTAGAAATATCTCATTTTATCCACACAACAACTTTAGGAGGGAGAGGCCATTATTTTCCCCATTTTACAGTTAAGGAGACTGAGGCAGACAAAGGTGAAATGACTTACCCGGATCCCACAGCTAGTTAGTGTCTGAGGCTGAATTTGAATCTGTGACTTGTGGATTCCCATTCCAGTGCTCTATACATTGCTTTGCCTAACTGACTGTGTAATTTCTACAACAAAGAAATAGTGGCTAGATTATTTCAGATAAAGATAGAATTGGGCCGCTAGGAGGCGCTATAGTACATAGAGTACCAGGCTTGGGGTCAGGAAGTCTCATCTCCCTGAGTTCAAATTCCACCTCAGATAGTGGACAGTGTGACTTTGGGCAAGTCACAACCCTGCTTGCCTCAGTTTCCTCATATGTAAAATGAACCAGAAAAGCAAATGGCAAACTGCTCCAGTATCCTTGCCAAGAAAACCCCAAATGGGGTCAGGAAGAATTGGACATAACTGAAACAACAAAAACAAATGATAGACTAAATCTATTTTATTTCAAATAAAGAAACTGAGGCTCAGAAAGTTTCAATGATTCAAGCACGGGCTCCTAGCTAGTCCGAGGTGGGATTCAAACTCAAGCCTTCTTGATTGAAATCAGCTATATCATATTTATTGCCTCTTAGTTTTCTTATAAGCCAAAATATTAGCATGTCTTTTGTTCTCTGTAAAACCCAATCAACTGAGTCCTAAAACCAGAGTGAATGAGCTTTTATTAGTTCTTTTTTCTTGAAAGCACAATTGTTTTTTGTTCTTTTTTCTTTCATAAGCTGATGGGTGTGCTGAGGCCAGGAAGGGCCAGTGGAAGTAGTAGGTGTTTATTTGGCACCTGGAGAATGGGTAAGATTGGCAGCCTCGCCCTTCTCCCTTGCCCCAAACACACAGTTAAAACACATGATCTGCTCTATGGATTAGCCTTTCCTGAACAAGGAGTAGAAAAGAAACTGGTTGGGGGTGGGGGAGGATGGGGAAGTCCTTCTTTGCTCCTCCCCCCCCCCAGTGGGGCTGCTCCTTTGGAGCACCCACCCGTGGAAGAAAGATATTCTTGGGTGTCATCCTCCCTTTGGGCTCTGACCCAGACCATTTGCCAGTGGGCACAGTGTGATTCACTGGGCACCAAGCCCACCTAAGTGCATGAAGGTCAAGGCTGGCCTGCTTTCAAGGCTCATTATCAGCTCTAATTGCCCCTTAGAATTTCACAAATCTGCCCAATGCAGGTGGATGACAATATGGAAAGGTCACACCTTAAGGCTTATTAACTCTAGGGTGTGAAAGGTAAGGCCATCTGCTCACCATTTGACAATTGAAGGGCTAATTATACCATTTGGCCTTGCCAGTTGCTGGGAGCTGCTGTTTTGAACTGGGGCAGCCCTAAAGTGAAAAAAAAAAAAGAAAAGAAAAAAGAAAAAAGTGCTAAACAGGCAAGTGGTTGAAACTAGTTTCTAGAACTTAGATACTAGCATCTGTTGCAATCTTTCTTTTTCTTCTTTCTCTTTCTTTCTTCCTCCCTCCCTTTTCTCTTTCTTCCTCCTTTTCCTTTCCTTTTCTTTTTTCTTTCTTTCTCCCTCCCTTTTCTTTCTTTTACTTTCTTCCCTCCCTTTTCTCTTTCTTTTTCTTTCTCCCTTTTCCTTTCTTCCTCCCACCCTCCCTTTTCTCTTCCTTTCTTCCTCCCTCCCTTTTCTCTTTCTTTCTCTCTTTTCCTTTCTTTCTTCCTCCCTCCCTTTTCTCTCTTTCTTCCTCTCTTTTCCTTTCTTTCTTCCTCCCTCCCTCCCTTTTCTCTTCCTTTCTTCCTCCCTTTTCTCTTCCTTTCTTCCTCCCTTTTCTCTTTCTTTCCTTCTTTGCTCTCTTTCTTTCTCTCCTTTCTTTCTTTCTCTCCTCTCTTTCTCTTTTCTTTCTCTCTCTTTCTTCCTTTTCCTTCCTTCTTTTTCTTTCTCCCTCCTCTTTCTTTCTTTCTTTCTCTTTCTTCTTTCTTTCTCCCTCCTTTTTCTTTCTTTCTTTTTTTAAGTTTTTTGCAAGGCAAATGGGGTTAAGCGGCCCAAGGCCACACAGCTAGGTAATTATTAAGTGTCTGAGGTCGGATTTGAACTCAGGTACTCCTGACTCCAGGGCTGGTGCTCTATCAACTGTGCAACCTAGCCGCCCCCTCTCCCTCCTTTTTCTTTCTTTTTCCCTCCCTTTTCTTTCTTTTTTCTTTTCCCTCCCTTTTTATTCTTTTTTCTTTCTCCCTCCCTTTTCATCCTTTTTTTCTCCCTCCCTTTTCTTTCTTTTTTCTTGCTGCCTTTTCTTTTTCTTTCTTCCTCCCTCCTTTCTTTCTCCTATCTTTCTTTCTCTTTTTCTTCTTCTCTTTCTCTTCCTTCCTTTCTTGCTCCCTTCCTCCTTTCCTTCTTCCTCCCTCCCTCCTTTCCTTCTTTCTTTCTTCCCCCTCCCCTCCCCTCCTGCCTTCCTTCCTTCCTTGTTTATAAATAAATTACACAGCTATTCATGGAAAGTTAGGACACCTGGTTCCTGCTTCTGGTCATCACTATTTCATTGTGAGACCTTGGACAATTTCATTTCTCAAGGCCTAAGGTTTCTATAAAATGAGAAGATCCAAGTAGATCATGTCTAAGATCCCTTTCAGCTTAGATAGACTTTATTCTAAAGGACTTTTCAGCCCTGATAATCTATATTCAAAGATACTTTGCTAGCCTACACTCCCAGATCTCTTCCAGGACCAGCATTCTCTGTTCCCAGTTCTAGCCCACACTCCAAGATCTTTTCCAGGCCTAACGTTCTATGTTCCCAGCTGTAGCCTAGACTCTAAGATCTTTCCCAGGCCTAACATTCTTTGTTCCCAACTCTAGCCTACACTCCAAGATCTCTTCCAGGCCTAACTTTCTCTTTTTCAAGCTCTGTCACTCTGTTCTGTGGTTTGCTCCCATCTCTGAGTCTCCATCTTTTGACCTGCTTAGAGATGCCCCAGTCACCAATAGCCATAACCAATAACACCTGCTCAGTGAACTCAGGGAACCCAAAGAAGGAATGGAGGCAGCTCAGTAAGACATTCCACTGGTACAATATGGAAGTGTTTAAGGAGGGCCAGCACCAGTCAGGGTAGCAGAGATCTGAACCTTTAAATTACCGCCATTCCCTGCCTGAGGGAAAAGTAAATAAACAATTCACAGCTGCATCACCTAAACACAGAAACACAGCTATCTCTTTGGGGCTGTGATTGCTGAACAAGTAATTAAGTGGGAAATGTGAGCCCTCAATGTCAGTGTGACATGATAAAGGTCTCGAGCTGTAAATTAACTGAACCCCAGAGAGACCCTGGGATTAACCCTTGCAGCCAGGAGAGGTGAGAGCAGTCTTATCAGCCCAAAGTGTCAGCTTCGTGGAAATGGGGATGCAATCTAGGTTGTGGACGCAACACTCTGAACTCACCAGGACTGTTTTTATCTGATTATTTAAAAGCTCTGGAATTTGGATGACTTCCCTGTGGAGGCCTTGTAAATACTCAAGGGAAAGGTAGACTGAGTAAGACCTGGACTGAGTGAAATTCCTTGGGCTTAGTACTTCTCTCAAGGAACCAATTAAACACCTATTTTGTTGTTGTTTTTAGAAATTGGTGGTGTTCAATAGAATACTAAGGATTGTTTTTCTAAATGGAAAAAAATGCTTAAAGGTTTGGTGAGGAACACGTGTGTAATGAGATAATAGGGCAAAGAACATCTGGTTGGAGCTTAGCCATTTTTGAGTTTCAATTTTGCTTTGGCTGGTTAGAGCTGTGTGACTTTGCACAAGTCACTTGCTTTTTCTGACTCTCAGATTTCCCATTTGTGAAAAAGTGATTATAGGAATACTTGCTCACATGTAAACAGGGCTCTTAGGTTTACAAAATATCTTATATGCATTTTCTTGATGGAGAGGCAGTGGGATGGTAGGGGTAATGGGTTTGGAGACAAAGGGTCTTGTAATAGATGACCTCGAAAAAGTCATTTTCCTCATTAATAAGATAAGAGGATTGGGTAATATTATATCTAAGGTTCATATTGCCCCCCCCCCCATCAGAGGAGTGAGGTTCAAATCTCATCTCTGAGGATTAACACCTTAGGCACTTCACCTAACCTACCTGGGCCTCAGTTTCCTCATTTATCAAATGAAAGGGTTAGACTGAATGGTCTCTAAGTAAGTTTTCTTTTGGCTCTTTATCTATGATCCTTCCACCTCTAAATCTACATCCCTGGATCCTTCCAACAACCTGATTAGGCAGGTTGTGTTTGTATTTTCACCCTCATTTTATAGATCAGGTAAAAGTTCTAAAAAGGGGTTTCCCCAGAGAAATAAATGCACTTAGCACTTTACCTATTTCATGGGCTATTATGAATTTCAAGTTAGAATATGGAAGTGCTCTATCTCACTAGAAATGGAAATTATTATTATTATTATTATTATTATTATTATTATTACTAATATTATCATCATCACCATCACAATAGACCTTAGAGAAAGAATGATAGCTTTTTCCTTTGGATAGATAGACTTTTCAGTAGGAGAGAGGGATTGAGAATAGAAAATATTAGCTTCATATGGCAAATCAAGGAACAGATTGGAAGATGCTTTAATGGGAATAAATTGAAGCTAAGAGGAGATCCACTATGTGGATATCATGGTGATCAAGAAAGAAGCACTTGAATAGGATTTAGGAGAGAGATTTTGGGCCCATTCTTGTTTCTAATTTACCATTTTGACTTGGGACAAATTGCCTTTTCCTTGGAGGCTGAGTTTTCTGTTCCATAAAATATGAAGGTTGGTAGATCAAGAATTTGTTGATTTTAGGGGGTTGGTAAACTTGGATGGGAAAACATTCATCTTCATTTTTACCAACCTCTAACTGAATTCAGTTATGGATACAAGCAACAAATTACCAAAGTATTAGATTTGCCTGGATTACCAAAGGGGTCCATTACAGGAAAAACATTAAGGACTCTTGGATTCTGTGTCCTCTAAGGACCCGTCTCACTAACATTTTGTATCTGGAGATCCTTTTTTGTTCCAGTGCTCTCCTATGAAGGTAATTCCTTATTATAAACTTCTTTATAGGACTGGGAAGGCAAACCCTCCCGGTGAGCACTGGTAAAGCCCATAGAAAGGGAGAGAGGGATCTTGGAGCAGTTGCTTCTCTGCAGGAACAAATGGTGAGCTTTTTAAGGTCCTAGGACATCACACCATGATTCTCCATTCTCTTCTAGCAGCTAGTGCCTGTTAATTAGATTGGTTTTTAATTCCTGAGATTTTGCTTCTCTTGGGATTTGCAAGGAGTTGATTTGGAATTTAGAGGAAAGCTTTGGAATGAACTATCTTTTTCCTAATAAATCCTCTAGAAACCCTTCTGACCAGGGTTCTTAAACTGGGGTCTGTGAAATATATTTGTGTATGTGTGTATATATACATATAATATATAAAGGGCATATATGTGAATAAATTATATATGCTTTACATAATTCTTTTATAAATTACACATGTCTATATGACATATAGATAGTACACACAATATTTGCATATATGATGTACAATAACATATAGTATAGAGAATAGTCATATAGTATATATGCACACATATATGTATATATTGTACTTTGTATACATAAAATGCATATATGTGTATATATTTTACTTTAATATAATTGGTTTTTTACAATCCAGTTTATTTTTTCATTTTAAAGATTTTATTTATTTTGAGTTTTACCATTTCCCCCTATTCTTGCTTCCCTCCCCCCTTCCACAGAAGGCATTGTGTTAGACTTTACATTGTTTCCATGGTATACAATGATCTCAGTTTAATGTGATGAGAGAGAAATCATATCCTTAAAGAAGAAAAATAAAGTATAAGAGATAGCAAGATTACATAATAAGATATGTTTTTCTTCTAAATTAAAGGTAATTGTCCTTGGTCTTTGTTCAAACTCCACAATTCTTTCTCTGTAATCCAGTTTATTTTATGCATTTAAACATGTTACTTTCAGAAGGGTTCCATAAATTTCATCAGACTGTCAAAAGGGTCCATGACATTTAAAAAGTTAAGAACTGCCCAATAGGGACATAACAAGAACAAGGGGGTCTCCCCAGGCTTCAAAGGGGAAGGTTGGGGGAAGGTTGCAAATGGCCAAGGTTAAAGTTTGGTGGAAAATAATCCCAGATTTAAAGAGGTACCTTATTGATTAAGTTGCCAACTCTGGAACTAGAGGAACCTCTTTGAAGTCTGCAAGAGGGAATCACCAGATTTCAGAATTTCATGGTTACTCAGAGGTAATGTGGTACAATTCTTTCATTTTATTAATGGGGAAGTTGAGACTCAGAGGGGAAAGGTCTTAGCTCAGACCACACAGAAAATTAATGACTGAGCCAGGGATTCATGCCCAGCTTTCCTGATGCCAGTCAATGCTCATTCTGCTTTATCTCGTTCTCCCCCTGGCAGTGGGAGCAAAGTGTTAAGCTCCTGATGGAAAATTCTAGGCTTAATGGAGCCTAGGCATAGGAGGGGGAGGGTGGAGTTTGGACCTCAGCTGGTATGCCCATCCCAGCTTCCAAACTCCTCACTCTCAGAGAAGGGCAAGCCCAAAGCATACAAGACCTGGAGCCCATTTATAAAGACTGAGTGAGAGTTTCCACAACTTTCCTTTTAATGGAAGAATTTGAACAAACTTACAGTTTTTCCTCAAGTTTAACTGAATTCTCTTGGAATTTAAGTAAATTTCCTCTTGCAGAAGAGACAAAAAAAGTTGAGTTTAGCAATGCCCTGGACTGTGATTAAACCATCTCTTAGACTTTTCTTTTCCAAGCTAAAGAAGTTAAATTCTCACCATAATTCTTCTTTCCCATTCTTGGAGCATGTTTTACTAGAAGGTTTTTTTTTTTATGTCAGTCCAAGACTATTGATTCAGGTAACTTTTTATCCTCAGGGTGGATGTCACACATTTTTGCTAGATTGCTGATCAAGATACTGAAGAACAATATTGGACACATTTCTGGGCAATTTTCATCTCTGTAATTTACACTGACATCAAAGGTAGATTATAGATATTATGTGGTGGGCAGAACCCTGTAATAATGATGATGATGATGATGATGATGATAATAATAATAATAATAATATCCATTTCTAGTGAGATAGAACACTTCCATACTCTAACTTGAAATTCATAATAGTCCCATGAAATAGGTAAAGTGTTAAGTAAATTTTATCCTCTGAGGAAACCCCTTTTTAGAATTTTTACCTCATCTATAAGATACCTTTCTACTGTCACTAACCATACAAACTCCTTTTTGATGAATATTTTTAAAAAATTAAAAGTACAATTTTTATTTAAAAAAGACAATATCAAACAGGATAGTGACGTCTCAAGATAATATCTGCCTGAGCCCTACTAGAAAAGATGAGAATAGCAAGATAAACACAAGACCCCAATGAGAGCATCAGAAGCTCTCTATTTTTTATGAACAGACAAATGATAAATCCAAAATATCAAAATATCCTTGAGAACTCAACTAATAAATGGTAATGGAATGATCATAGCATGACCATAGATCAAATGATTGTCCATAATTGCCTGAATACTTAACTGCAGCCTCAGTTTCCTCATCTGTAAAATGGAGATTTTAATAGCTCCTACCTCATAAGGATGTGAGAATCAAATGAAGTAATGTATGTAGAGTGTTTAGATAAATGTTGTTTATTATTCCATCATCATCCTCATTTCACCTTGGGTTTTTTTCAGGCAATATTTGGACTTCATGAATTTATTCACTCATTCTATCTGTTTATTTATCCACCTATTTTCTTTCTAATTTGTTCATTTATTAATCTTTTATCTGTTTCTTTGTTTCTTTGTATATTCATTCACATGTATATTTATTTATCCATCCATCCATTCATTAATCTATCTACTTATTTACCTTCCTTCCTTCCTTCCTCCCTCCCTTCCTTCCTCCCTTCCTGTCCCTTTCTTGAGAAAGATTCATAGCTTATAGACTTAGCCAGCTGCCTGTAGATTAGAGGTGAAAGTGACTTGCTCACAGTCCCATAGCCATTATTCTTCAGAGGACTTGAACTCAGACCATCTTAACTGTGAGACCAGCCCTCTCATCATTCATTGCTACATATTCCCTCCTTTATTCAAAACTTTATTATTCATCCTCTCAGGCTCATAACTTCAGTATCATCTTTGATTTTTTACATTCACTCCACAAATCCAAGTCTTGGTGTTCCTATCTTCATAAAGCCTCTACTGTGGGTCTCCTTTTCTCTTATCCAATAGCACCCACCCTGATTAACCCCCATCATCATATTAATAGAATTTTGTTTATTGGTCACCTTGCTCAAATCTCTCCCCACTGCAATCCTTCCTCGAGGTAATGCAATAGAGTGTTGGGCCTGGAATAAGGAAGACCTGAGTTCAAAGCTGGTTTCAGACAATGACTAGTTGTGTGACACTGTTTGCCTTAGTCTCCTCACCTGTAAAATGGAGATCATATTTGCATTCCCACTTAGGATTGTTTTGAGGATCAAATGAGATAACATGTGAAGTGCTTTGCAAATAATAAAACACTATAACAAATATTATTATTGTTGTTATTATTTCTTACTAATCGGCCTTAATGAACTTAACCAGTTAATTCCCCAGTTACAAGTCCAAATCAAAGGCTTTCTAGCTACCATTTCTTCCCAGAGTGTGTACTTTTCTTGAATACCCTTTGAGCAAAAGTTGTTGGCTTATGGGAACCAACGGTTGAATTTTTCGTGTGAGCATTTACACCTTGTAAATTGGCAAACTCTATAAATCAGGGTGTGATTTGCTCTTTTTTGTTGATTGTCTAGACTTAATAAAGTGATATGGATTAAACTTAAACATGTATCTGGTTTGTGTGTATTCACCATATAGATTCATCATATGTATGTAGAAACATACATTTATCTTTCTAATCTCTAGAGAGCAAAAGATATGCATATATGTATTTATGCATATATATCTACATACAGGTGGGCATAATATGTATATATAATTATATATATATTGTTATTTATGTTTTATTAATTGATATTTAAACAAATAAAACAGAAGAATAGCCTAATGTTTCCAAAACAAAGTCAGAGTGTTACTTAGATACTTAGTAAGAAAATACATTCATAAACATTCTCAAATCCTCTTTAAAAAAAGAAACTATCTAATAGTTTCAGGTTATATGAATAACATAGTATAACAATGTTTATAATACCATATAGTCTACTTAAAGATGCTTGCATGTTTGATAAGAAGCTATTGGAATAGGGGGTAGCTAGGTGGCGCAGTGGATAAAGCACTGGCTCTGGCAATCAGGAGGACTTGAGTTGTGTGACCTTGAATAAGTCCCTCAACCCCATTGCCTTGCAAATACTAAATTAAAAAAAAAAGAATCTATGGGGATATCAGAGCTTGCTCCAGGTTAATGAGTAAGCCTTTTGGCAAGGCCCCTGGAATTGTCTCCCCTGAGTGACCACCTACTCTGCCTAATTCAACAGGCCTGCTCAAGTGACATCAACCCGTGAAAACTGGAAACAGCTGATGCTGTAACCCATAGCTTCGCAGAGTAGAGGCTCTGGCTTGCAGGTGATGGAAGTGACATGATCAAGCTTGAAAGGGCCTGTTTACATCACTAGAGATAACCTGCTTCTATAAAAATAGCCAGGGCAGAGGGTCAACAAAGCTGTCAGCAGGGAGATCACTCACCTCCTGGCCTCTGTTCTAACAGTCCCATGCTGTCCCATATGTAGGGCCCAGGGAGGGGACACCCTGGTTGATCTTAAAAATGACCCAGGGCTTAAGTCAACATGACCACAGCAGGGCCTGCCTTCCTAGTATCTCCTGGTCAAGCTTTATAGCTTGATTATGTTCCAATGATATTTCCAGGTTAGCCCTGGCTAGAGTAATAAAAGGGACTTCAGGGGGAAAAAAAACACAACAGCTGTCCTTTTTTTTAAAGTAATTCATGACAGATCAGCATCTGTGGCACAGAGTGTCATTGTCCTCTTTGAATCCTCTGACAGGGAGCCAGGAGCAGAGAGCACCTGGGCAGAGCACAGGCTTCCCCAGGGGAGGGCTCTTGGCGACAGGAACGTATTGTTGGGAAGGTTACATTGGCTCGTTTACGCGTTCCTGGCAGCCCATCCATCAGCCGATTGTGGGAATCTTTCACAAAGTGAAGTCTGGGCCAAGATTTTCCCAGTCCTGGAGAGGCTGTTCACTTTCACAGGTCTCTTGGGTAAGGAAGGGGGTAATCCAGATGGGCAAGCTGCCCACACTCTACCAAAAGCAAGGGTGGGTTGTGATAGGAAGAAATTGCTTGAGTTTCCCATCCTGATTCTAGAACAGGAAATAGCTTCTTACTGGTGGACCTTTCCAAAAGATAAATTGTTCAGGCATATTGAGCTAACTTTGTCACTTAGACGATGAACATATAGGTTGAACAATGACAAGTTGGAGGTGTCAATGCTTATTCATGAAAGGATCTGGTTTTTCCAAGGGACCTTTCACCTAGATCAAGGGTTCCTCACTTGGATTCCATTGATCTTCAGAGGGTCCATGGATAGATTTCAGGGAAGAGGCATCTGTGAATGTGTATGGGGAAAAATTACATTTTTATTTTCACTAATCTCTAATTGAAATTTCATATTTTCTTATATTCTTTAGAAATATGACAGCTAGGTGGCACAGTGGATAGAGCATTGGCCCTGCAGTCAGGAGGACCTGAGTTCAAATATGGGTTCAGGCACTTACTAATTACCTAGCTGTGTGACCTTGGGCAAGCCACGTAACCCCATTGCCTTACAAAAAAAGAAAAAAATACAAAACATATAAAAATATGATACTGAGAAAGGGTTCATAGACTACCCTAGATTACCAAAGGGGTCCATGACAAAACAAAGAAAGATGATGAACAATTATCTAGATTGGAATATGGATTGTAATAATGTAAGAAAAATTGATAGGATAGAGTATGAAAGGAGCAGAGCAAGGAGTCAGTTGACATGACACTGAAGAAGATAAACTTTGAACTATGGGTAAAACCATTTAATCTTTGATCCCCACCTATAAAAATTTGGATAATAATCCTTGGACACTCTTCTTCCCAGGATTATTCTGAGGAAAGCACTTTGCAAAGTGCTAGATAAATGGGAGTTATTATTAAAAAGAAACCAACATTATTTGAGTACCCAGTGCAGTAGATGGTGAAGCTATGAAATCTGAATTACAGACTTGACTCTGCTTCCAGTCCTTATTTTTCTCAACTATTAAATGAAAGAGTTTCTATGGTGTTCCCTTAAGTCCTTTTAGAGTTAACATTCTGTGATATTTATGGATCCAAATTCTGTCCATCAATCATTGCCTTTGTCTTTCTGAAGATTTTATTTTGTAGGTATAGCAGGTTCTGTGATGTTATTGGATGGGCTCATCTATTATTCTCTCTCTCTCTCTCTTTCTCTCTCTCTCTCTCTCTCTCTCTCTCTCTATATATATATATATATATATATATAATAGCTTCATTCTTTATGGTCTTTTTTAGACTACTAGAATTTTCTTTTAAAATATTGAATTTCTTCAGAGAGAAGTTGGAAAGCATTAATTCCTTTATCAGGGAACACCTTAATTATTAGTTAACACCTTTATTATTAGTTAAGACTTTAGCAGGGATTAGCTAGCAGCCACAAGAGAGAAAGAATAAGGGGACAGATTAGATGGGATATAGAAGAGGTGATGACTGGGAAGAAAAAGCATGTTTTTAGCTAAGAGGAAAGAAAAACTTCCCCTTCTCAATTTTCCACTGGGTCTGAAGGTTTATAGCTGCTGAGGAATGTTTTGGTGCATACAAGACTTTTGTCTTATAATTAGGCAAATTCCTGATGCTCCAGATGGAGTGATAGCCTCTAAAGGGCAAGGTGAGACTCTTAGTTAAAGTCCCAAAGCATCTGGTGGGAGTGGGTTGGAGGGGAGGAGGAGGAGGAGGAGGAGAAGGAGATTTAAGCAGACCACCTTGTAGACTCTCCTGCTGTGATCCACATAAGAAGGGATGATCAATGTGTGCCTGGAGATCACAGATATGATTGTTGTATGTCCTTGCTTTTGTAGATTGAGCCTGAGACAGGACTTTTCAACCTTTTTTTCCTCTGTGTGTGTTGAATCCTTTTGATTAAGCCTGGTGAAGCTTATGGATCCCTTCTCAGAAAAGTGTTTTAAATGATAAAAATAAAATGACCTGGGTTACAAGGGAAAGAAATTCATTTGAAACATAATTATAGACATCAGGATAAGAACTGCTGGTGGATGATCAAGATAATCAAATGAATTATAAAACCTCCTAAAGAACCAGAAAAAAACCCACTCCCTAAAACAAAAACCAAACTCTCCCATACAGTTAAGTGAAAACAAAATAACAATTGAAATAAATTCCCATTTAATTCCAATTGTCTGGTGCATTTAGCAATTTAACAGGATTTCTACTCCTGATTTTGCCACCGATAGTATGACCTTTGACAAGTCATTTCCACTTGCTGGGTCTTGGTTTCCTCAGTTGTAAAATGGAGGATGAGGACAGATAGAGAAACTCTAAGGTCTCTTCTCCTTCTGTCATTCTGTGGCTTTGTTCACATAGTTAATTTATGATTGTTCAAAAAATTGACTCATGGCTGGCTTCAGAATGTTATCGACAATCAAAATATTTTTAGGAACCTTTGAATTGCACTGGAGTTAGGAATGCATAAGAATATGTATTTTAAATGTATTAATTTTGTGCTATGAAGAGACATTGGAACAGAACCTTAGTGGAAAAAGGTGAAATTTTTAAAAGGAAACTTATAAAGTTTTACTCTTCAAACCAAAAAAAAAAATCAACTCACAAAAGACACAGTCATATTTAATAATTTTCAAGGCTATCAAATGGCTGAAGAATAGATTTGTTACATTTTGTCTCAGAAAGGTAGACTAAAGAGAGTAGAGAAAAGGTCTTGGATTCAAATCATATCTCATTTCTTGTGTGTCCTTGAGAAAGTCACTTAATGTCTCTGGGCCCCTCCAGTGTCCACATCTATAATATGAGAGGATTGAATTATATGTCTTCTAAGATTACTCTCAACTTAGATAAACTAGAATGTTATAGCTAGCGGACATAAGATATACACACATATGTATATATACATATCGGTAATATATACATACATACATGCTATATATGGGAAAGAAAGGGAGAGAATTTTGACTCAACTTAAAAAAAACATTAGCCTTGACTCCTAAGGTCTTTTTTAACTCCTAGGTTAATGTCTATGAATGTGTTAGCATTGTTGTTATTTAGTCACTCAGTTGCGTCCTACTCTTCATGTATGCCATAGAACTCCTGTACTGTCCCTGGTGTTTTCTTGGTGAGGATACTAGAATAGCTTGCCATTTTCTTCTCTAGTGGATTAAGTCAAACAGAGATCAAGGGACTTGCCCAGGGTCACACTGCTAGCGAGCATCTGAGACCAGATTTGAACTCACATCTTTATGACTCAAGGCCCAGATCTATCAACTGAAGCCACCTAGCTGCCCCTGTATTATAGCATTTCTTGGCCAAATTGTTATTGGACTTAAATGAGTTTTTCGAAGCTGGGGAGGCAGAATTGTATAGTGGATAGATAATCAGCTTTGGATATACATTGGTGTGTGGGCCATTGTAAATCACTTAACCTCCTTCTTCATGCTCTTGAAGTCTCACCAAGACAAGGAAATGCTGCCTTACACTGGTAGAGGGACAGTTTCTTATCACTTCATTCTCTTCTGTTGAAGTGGTCCCATGTTTAAGGATTTCTAGGACAACAGAGTGCAATAGATAGAGTTCTGGACCTGAAGTCAGGAAGACTGAGTTGAAATCATGCTTCAAACATATACTAGCTGTGTGACCCTGGGCAAGTCATTTGACCCTATTTGCCTCCGTTTCCTCATATATAAAAAGAACTGGGGAAGGAAATAGCAAACCACTCCAGTATCTTTGCTAAGACAACCCCCAGATGGGGTTACACAGAGTTGAACCAGACTGAAATGACTCAACAACAAATCATGAAGCTGCATTCTAAAGTATCCAAACTAGTTCTTGCTTTCTCAGATTTTGAGATGATTTTGGATTTCAGAGCAGTCTGAAATACCTCAACAATCTTCATTATCATAGTATTTGGCAATCCAGATCATGGAACATACAGACATGCTGGTGAGTTCTCCCCACCTTCTTTTCCCCTAGTCAACCATTTTGACTGTTTTGAAAGATGGCTTTTTTATTACTTTGATGGACAAGAGGGCAGAGAAGGGGGAGGGAAGAATTTCATAGTTTATTTCAATTCTATTGACTCTATCCACTCAAAGATCAAATTGTCTGGTTCTCAGTCATTGCTTTTAATCTGATGCCCCTGTATTGCTCTTAGGGAGAAATTTTCTGGAAAAAAAGAAGAAATGTTTGCATTATGAGAGACATGGATATTCTCTTTCAAGGTGCTAAATTTGTGCTGAACTGGTTCAAAATACAACTGCATCTGGTTATGTCTGGTGTCTACTACTCAAAAAATGTCCTAAATTCCAGACAACCTCTTGGGTTTAGAAATAAAAGTCATTAATCCTGCATTTGAATTTAATATATGAAACTGTATCCTAATCTCTCTCTCTTTTTTGTCTTCCACATGAATTAATTTTGCAAAAGTTGGACAGAAACAAGATTTTAAAAAAAATTTTCCAAGTGAATATTTTTAACAGAAAGGTATATAATAAAACAAGGTTTGACCTTTATGTTTACAGTCTTTCACCTGGTCTTGGAAAAGGAAGCAGAACTTTCAAGAGAAGTCTCATTCTTATTACTATCCACCCCAACCCTATTCTCTTTGCCCTTCAAAAAGAAAGGCATATTGTTCCAAAGGTTGCTTGGATGCTTATTAAATGTATTCTTTGTTTTAACTGATGTAGTATTTTTTGATTAACTGATAAATATTTTGATTGAATGTTTGGGAATCAAAATCACTGGAGAGAGATGACTTAATATTTGCTTATAGCCTGAACCAGCTTTTACCATTAATATTATTCTGGAAGAGCTGAGATATAACTACATACAGATACTCATACACATCATATACACATAAGTACATATAGTTTGGCCAGAACTTAAACATTGTATATGTAGTTATTTAGAATTTTAGCAGATTGATAGTCATTTTTTCCCCAGGAATTCTGGGCTGCCTAGCATTTCAGAAATATTTGAATGATTTTTAGAATGTAAGCTTCTTATGAGTAGAAATTTTCATAATTTTTATTTGAACTTCTAGCATCTAGCAAGGGCAGCCTGAAGAAGAGACAAAAAGTCCATGGTAGGTGTATCAAAACAACCCAAAACCTCAACCACCGACTCCTTCAAATCTGGAGAGAGAGAGATGGTCTAAGAAAAGCAGTGCTTAGACCTTTTGCTCTGCTTCCAATTGGTTTACAGCAACCATCATTGTAGCAATCAACTTTTCTTGAGATGGTGATTCCATCCCCACTAATACCTCCACCATCTCCAACTAACTGCCATTTAATGGACAGATGCTATAGTTCCCCTTCTTTCTTAGCCAACTGAATAATAAAGTTCTTGCTACCCAAGTCCTTGGCATTGTCAAATGGTTTAACTTCAGGAATTGATATTGTTTTTAGCATTGGAGAACTAACAAGAGAGAAAATACCTTACCAACTTGCAATAAAATCATGCTACATTGATCATCTTTCTTTTTGAATGTAAGGTGTTTGAAAGTGAGGGCTATTTAGCTTTTTTATATGTCCCAGTGCTTTGAACCCATATTTAATAAATTATTTTTCATTCATTCATTGTTTTCTTGTTGTTGAGTCATTTTAGTCATGTCCAACTCTTCATAACCCCATTTGGGTTTTTCTTGGAAAAGATATTAGAGTGGTTTGTTATTTCCCTTTCCATCTCATTTTACAGATGAGAAAACTGAGGCAAACAGGATAAAATGACTTGCTCAGGATCACACAGTCAGTAGTTATCTGAGATTGGATTTGAACTCCACAAGATTAGTCTTCCTAACTTCAGACTCAATGCACTATCCACTAAACCACCTAGATACCCATTCATTCATAGTAGGCACTTGATCATTGACCTGGAGATTAGAAAATCCATGAGAGTACAGATTTTTGAGTCCCTTTTCCCATGCAGCACACATACTTAATGACTTGAGAAATCTCTTAAAGAATGAGATATTGAATTGTCTAGTGAAAGGAGCACTAAGTCGGGTCAGCAAGCACAAATTATAAAGAACATAAGATATGGATTCTAAGGACCTAATATTTTTTGGGCAGTGATGATAGTAGGTAGTGACCCTGCTCATTTGCAAATTAAAGGCATTGACTAATAATATCTAAGGACTCTCCATACTCTAGAATTTCCAGAATTCTGGGATTTGAGAGTCAGTTTTTCTCAGGAATATCTTCAGGAGACCTCTGATTCAGGGACCCCAGATGGAAAGGATGAGGGTAGCAATAGAATCAAACCCCAAGACTGGTATCATGGAAACAGTCTGCTTGTTTGAAGACAAAATAGCCATTTTAGGCTCAAACAGTAACTAGCATGTTGTTGGCCAATGCTGGTTTCATGAAGATTGTAGTGCATTTGCAGAGCTGAAGGGCGTTTGTCTAAATGTGGTTTGGAGAGAAAAAAAACAATCCCTGATCCTGGATTTGTTTGGTGCATTGATATCTACAGGGTCAGGAGGTCAAAGTTTTCAGAGGAGGAAAAAGTATAATGCCCCAAATGTCAAATTGACCTCCTTAGAACCTGGACTTGACCTTTAAATAGGCCACCACCCTTGTGAGATTTCCAGCAAACTGTCTTAATTCATAATCAGCAACTCATTGAGTTTCTATTTTTACTTTTTTTATATTAGAGACTTTGAAATGGAATTTCACAAGGAGACAGAGGCCAAAACACAAATTTGTCATATGGGAGCTCTTTTGAAGACAGAATATTAATTGAGTTCAATTCAACAAACATTTTAAAAGAATTTAAGTTGTTATTATTAGAATTTGTCTTTGATATGATCTTCAATTTATGATATCTCCCTCCTCTATCAATGAATTGATTCTTATTTAAAAGAATAAAAAGGGGGTAGGAAAAAGGGAGGGAAGAAGTCCAGCTAAACTTCCCAACACATCTACTGAATTTTAATGAGTATGTAGAATTCCACAATCATTGTCTCTCACCTCTTTAAGGAAAAACTGGAAGTACATTTTTTTTATCTCTGTTCTGAGGTCAGGCTTTGACATTGGTCAATTCAGCTTGGGGTTATTTTATTTTGTCTTTTCCATTTATTTTACTGAGTATAATGTTTTCCAGGTCTGACTTTGCATCAATGTAACATTCAAAGAATTTATTATTATAGCGTGCAATGGGTTGAAGGTTAAGTTATATAACATTGATAAGATAGAATTCCTGCTGCCATGGTACTGAATAATAGAGTGTGAGAATTAGATATAATAACAGATTGAGAAAATGCAAAATGAAAGATATTAAATGACACATGTAAGCTAATAAAGCTTACAACTGCACTAAGACTTTTAGAATATCCTGCATAATTGAGATTTGGGAAAAGTGTTATTTGGGATGGGGGTGATGGGGAATCAAAAACAATTTGAGGTCTCAGGGAAAGCTTGATTAAGGAAATAAAAGATGTCTTGTTACCTGTGTGGTTTGGGGCACTTGAGGTGGGGGGGGGCCCAAAAACTCTCACCTAAAAAAGAAAGCTTAGAGAGGGGATATATTTTGATTAAACTAACACAGCTGAAAAACAACTCTTTGATTTAGAATTTGATAATTGGGCTGAAATTTTTCCTTTATCAAGATATGAGATTGTCTGCGGAAATAAGTATGTCATAGAGGAATGTTTGAAAAAATAAGCTGATTTTAAATTTCCTTCAAAGTACTTTGAAAATATGGAGGTATATGGTAGTGCTGGGCTGTGACCTGGGCACAAGAAAGAGATTTAATAGCAGGATGTTCTCAGAGTCAGGAAGACCTAGGTTCAAATCATATCTGACAATGTTGGTTGTTTAAATCTGGCCCCTGTAATTTTTTTTTTTTTAGGTTTTTCAAGGCAATGGGGTTAAGTGGCTTGCCCAAGGCCACATGGCTAGATAATTATTAAGTGTCTGAGACCGGATTTGAACCCAGGTACTCCTGACTCCAAGGCCGGTGCTCTATTCACTGCACCACCTAGCCGCCCCTGGCCCCTTTAATTTTTAAAGCAAGTGTTAATCCATATTTGTGTAGGGAATTTTCTCATCAGTAATTCCCTATATTACTTAAACAATAAGCCCAGAATTTCCTTCCCTTCAAATCATATTATACATAGATATTCTAGTCAGACGAAATCTTTTTTTATAAACCCTGTTTTCCAGGGCATTAGATAGCCCACTCAGCCTTGAATCATATGCAGATTTAAAGCTGTCATTTATTTTTTATCTAAGTCACTACTTAAATTGCTAAATGGCCTGAGGCCGAGGACAGATGACTAGACTATTTCCCTGAACATCACCTTCCAAGATGAGCTCCAATCATTCAAGATGACAATTTGAGTTTGCCCAGTCAACCAAATATTGCCTTATTATAATGTCACCTATCTTATAGCTTTTCCTATTTTTCTCAAGATAAGCATTATTTGCTTTGCTTAAAAACTTGAAATTTGGGTAAGTTATGCATAGTGTCCTCCTAATTTACCAATCTGGTAATCCTGATTCACTACTTCTTCTCTTCCTCTTCCTCCTCCTCCTCCTCCTCCTTGGTTTTGCAAGGGAGTGGGGTTAAGTGACTTGCCCAAGGTCACGCAGCTAGGTAATTATTATGTGTCTCAGAGCAGATTTGAGCTCAGGTCCTCCTGATCCCAGCGCCAGTGGTCTATTCACTGCATCACCTAACTGCCCCAATCCACTGCTTCTAATGTTTAGCACAATATCTAGTACATAGTAGGTGCTTAATAAATATTTATTGATTGGCTTACTGATATATCTGGTCCACTTCCTTTCTGGATCACATATACTTTATGCTCTGTCTTGTAACTATTCCTCTTGAGGGGCAGCTAGGTGGCGCAATGGATAGAGCACCAGTCCTGTAGTCAGGAGGACCTGAATTCAAATTTGGTCTCAGATATATAACAATTACCTAGCCGTGTGACCTTGCGCAAGTCTCTTAACCTTAATGCTTTGCAAAACACTAAAACAAAACAAAAAACCCTATTCTTTTTGATACTACATTACAGCCTACTCTTGCTTCTCCATTGCCTTTTGGGTGATCTACAACTAATTGTTCTGAGGCTGCTTTTAAGGACTCTTGACTCTACTGTGGAATACTAGCAAGTGTTGCCTGAACCAGGTCAAATTTCATTGGGAAATATATAACGAAATAAAAAATACAATAAAACAGATAAAATTACATTTTAAAACTAACTCAGTTTGGACCTTCGGGGACCCTCATCTACAAAGTAGTAGACCCCACTTGTATTTGAGTTTGATACTACTGCTCTACTCCACTGTAAATGGCATCATCTCCCTGATATCATGGTCTTCTTCGAGGATGAAGGACAGAGAGGCAACTAGGTGGCACAGAAGATAGAGCACTGGCTCTGGAGTCAGGAGGATCTGAGTTCAAATCCAGAATAAGACACTTAATAATTACCTAACTGTGTGACCTTGGGCAAGTCACTTAACCCCATTACCTTGCCAATAAAAACCAAAAAATAAGAGAATGAAGGACAAACATCATTGTAATAAAAAATAATTATGTTAAAAATGTGAGTAAGGACAAGATCTCCAAAGAAATAGAGTTAGTTCTCCCCTTCTTTAATCTGGATCTATTTAATTGTCCACCCACAGTGCCAGATATATCTATCTATTTCTATCTCTGTATATATTTATATCATTATATCTAATAGAAAATATGAGTGGACAGTATATAGCTTGACATATATATTATATATACATACATATATATGTATATATAATATCAGGGTATATACATAGACATAGATTATCTTGCCCCTTGTTATTGAAGAAGACCAAAATGACATCACTATGCTTGACAGAAATCATAGTGTGCTCAACTGTGACTGCTTGGACCAATATGAGCCTGGAATTATCTTCCACATGTCAGGCAGAAACAGTCCATGTGAATACCTGGAATGTTTACTCTAACTTACATATGTCATGTTTACTTTGAGTTGCTTCAATTCTGCCTTCCTAAGAGAGGCCAGCTGATGAGGGCATACCATGCTGGGTTGTCCTGTGCCAGTGACACCCCTGCTGTAGAATCAATTCTAAAATTCTTCAGAGAGACCTTCTGATTATCCTTGTATTGCTTCTTCTGAACTCCTTGTGAGCATTTGCCTATGTGAGTATTCTAACAATGGGTATTCTAACAATGTGCCCAGCCCATGTAGTTGTACTCTCTGTAGTAATATTGGAATTCTGGGCAGTTTAGCTCAAGAAAGGCCCTTGGTATCTGGCATCGCCTTCTGCCAGGTGATCTTCAGAATCCTCCTAAGACAGTTTTAAATGGAGGTGATTCAGTTTCCTGACATAGTACTGGTAGACTGTCCAGGTTTCACAGGCATATAGCAATGAGATCAGCACAATGGCCCTGTAGACCTAAGTTTGGTGGTCAGTCTAATACCTCTTCTCTCCCACACTTTCTTTCAGAGCCTCCCAAATACTGAGCTAGCTCTGACAATATGTGTGTGTCAACCTCTTTGTCAATATGTACTTTCTTGGAAAGGACACTGCCAAGGTAAGTAAATAAGTCCACAGTACTCAGAACTTTTCCATTTGCTGTAATTGGTGGTTCCACATATGGATGATGAAGTACTGGCTGATGGAGCCCCTGTATTTTCTTGGTGTTAATTGTTAGACCAAAGCTAGCATAAGCAGCAGAGAATCAGTCCACACTTTGTAGTATCACAGCTTTAAAGGTTGCATTGAGTGCACAATCATTTGCAACAGGAGATCATGCACCAACACTCCCTTCACTTTAGTATTAGCTTGTAGCCTTTTCAAGCTGAATAATTTACCATCAGTTTTATAGCTAATCTTGAAGCTATGTTCATCCTTGGTGAATGTATTTGCTAAATGGCTGAAAAACATCACGCTAAAAAGTATAAGAGCAAGGATACATCCTTATTTCTCCCGATTGGTGGTTGGGAAATCTCAAGAGCATCACCCACTATCCAGATCCCAAGCAATCCTGACACCATGAAATTGATATACAATTCTGATGAACTTCTCTGAGCAACCTAATTTTGACATAATTTTCTATAAATCCTCATGACTAACAGTTCAAAGGCCTTGGTCAGATCTACAAATGTTGTATCTAGATCTCTGTTCTGCTCCTGGCATTTTTCCTGGAGTTGTCAGGCACAAACACTGTATCTACTGTTCCTTGACATTTTCTGAAGCTACAGAGTGATGACCTTCTTTCAGGTGAAGGATCAGTCTTTATTATAATTTTATAGTCTATTTGATGCCAATGTTTGCTATGAGGGAGCATCCAGGAAGTTTTATTTCATTTAGATAAATGGAATGATGAGAAGGTCATGAGATACATAAGCCTAGAGTAATAAGTGATCATTGCTGTTGCTGTTTCTAACTCTATTTGGAATTTTTTCTTCCTGCCATGCCTGTAGACAGAGCCCGCTCTAGCATTAAAGTCACACAAAATTACAAGAATTTTACCAGCAATGACTAAAAGAGAAACATTCCTATGATTGTCACAAGACAATCTATTCCCTTTGCCTTTATAGAGATGGACAATGGAGGCATTGGGAGATAACCTCCTCATGGCATATAATCTGGAACATTTTAGTCTACTTTTGGATGAGCAATGGACCACTCACCTTGTAAATCTCAGCTGTAATAGAATCAGCACCAGGTGCTTTGCCACTTGAAAGGAGCCTAATGGTATTCATAAACCTCTTCTTCAGTTGGAACCTCAGCTAGGAACTGAATGACTTCAACTTGAGGTAAATGATCAATGACTTCTGCACTGATTGATGATGGTCTGATACTCAGCCCATCTCTCTAGGATCATGTCCCTATTGTTAATCAATGTGGTTCAATTATCACTGAATAGTTGAGATGCACCATATGTCTTTGACACATAAATAGCCTTCAGGACATCATGAAGCACTTTGGATTGTTATATCTGCTTAAAAATGAATTTCATCTTCCTTCTTACTGAGGCAAGAATCCTGTATCTCTCTAAGCTTCATTTGTATTTTACTTTTGATGGAATTAATGTTGTCTTCTTAGAAATGGATGCACTATTCTGTTGGTAAACCCTATGGAGTTCTTGTTTTTCATTTATCAGCACCTGTATTTCCCCATCATTTTCATCAAACCAGTCTTGGTGTTTGTGAGTGTTCTGACCCAGTTGAGCAAATACAGTGCTGTACACCAGATTTCTGAAAGCTGCCCACTCTTTTTCTGCTCTGTTGTTGCCAACTGTGTATATTGGCTCAATTTTCCCTCCAAACTGTTCCTGCTCAGAAAGACACTAATCTCATCATTAATTCTTCTAGTAGTTATATTGCTTTGGGGCCTCCACTTTGGCTGAATGTGAATATTTAAGCTTGGAGAGGATGTCTGTAATCAGTCCAGCATTCTGTACCACACATTGCCTTTATTATCCTCTTATTATAATTTCATAGTCTATTAGAGGGGCCATCCAGGAAGTTTTATTTCATTTAGATAAATGGAATGATAAGAAGGTCATGAGATACATAAGTCTAGAGTAATAAGTGATCATTGCTGTTGCTGTTTCCAACTCCATTTGGCATTTTTTCTTCCTGCTATGCCTGTAGACAGAGCCTGCTCTAGCATTAAAGTCACACAAAATTACAAGCTATATACCAAATATATATTTTTATCTGTATATAGACAGCATACCTCAAATATGTATGTGTATGTGTCTGTATAATTGTTGTTTAGTTGTTTTCAGTCATGTATGATTCCTCGTGCCCCCTTTTCTTTGATTTTCTTGACAAATATACTGCAGTGGTTTGACATTTTCCTTTGCAGTTTATTTTATAGACAAGGAAAGCAAGTCAAACAGGGGTGTGTGAAATGCCCATGGTCACATACTAGTAAATGTTTAAGGCTGGATTTGAATTCAGACCTTTCTGACTCTAGGTCTGGCACTCTATTGTATCAGTCAACATATGTCCTTACACATATGTGTATAGACACAAAAACATATATATGTAATTATAAATATAAATAATATTATAGCTATGTAGGTTTATATATATATACATATATATATATGTATATATATATACCTATATAGAAATCTTGACAATATCTATATCTATATAGGTAGCTAGTTGGCAAGGTAGATAGAGCACCAGCCCTAGAGTCAGAAGGACCTGAATTCAAATGTGACATCAGACTCTTGGCACTTAACAGCTGTATGATCTTGGGTAGGTCACTTAACCCTGATTTCCTTGCATCCAAGGCCATCTCCAGTCATCCTAACTCATATCTGGCCACTGGACACAGATGGCTCTGGAGGAGAAAATGAGGCTGGTGACTTAGCACAACACCCCCTCACTCACAAGTACTCATGTTTATGTCATGGCATGACTTCTCTGATGATATGGTCATCTTTGAGAATGAAAGACAGACATCATCATATACACAAATACCTACCTACCTACCTACCTACCTACCTACATACCTACCTACATACATATATAAAGATATATACACACATAATGATATAAATATATACTATGTGTCATCATATACTTGCTTATATCTTTATATGTATATGTGATATCTTTTTATCTCAACAGAAACTGAGTAGAAAATGAAACACACATACACATCTATCCCCTTTCATATAGATTTATGCATTTATTTACCTCTTTGTGTATATTCTTCATTTGCTTGTAATTTGTTAGGACTCCCACATGATTCTGAATCTCATTTAGGAGACTCTGCAGTGTTCTTCAATGGAACAAAATTGGCACAATGTCACTTATAAATAGGAACATACAGAGAGTGAACATCATCCCTAACTATGGCAGACACTTTTCCTGAGGATCGGTCTTCCTATTTCATGCCTCATTTGACAGGAATAATTAGAGGGTTATTGAACAATGTTATCTGTTTTTTACATCTTTCAAAAATCTTGTATGACTTCAACATATGCGTGAAAGACATATTGTTGGCAGAAACCTTTAAGACTCTAGCAAAATCAAAAGCTATTTTTAAAAATAGTGAACAAACAATAAGCACAGTGTGTATACTTTTCAGTCAACTATTTGACTTTAAAGATTTGTCCAATGAAGAATATAATTTAGAGACTGCCTGCTTGCTCTCTTCTCATATCTTCGTTAAGGATGCTTTTAATATGTATGAAGATTATTCTTTTCAAGATTATGAAGAAATGGGAAAGTAGGTCTATATGTTGATTAGAAATGTTATTTTGCTAGTAATATCATTGATAACAATCAAGGATTGTGATTTTTTTCCTGAGCATTTGGTATATTAGTTAAAAAAAGGAATTTTCTTGACATGATCCTTTTTTGGTTTTTAAGTCACCCTCCTCCTTTCTCAAGGAATCTCCATATGGGTCCCATTTTTCTTCTCAATCTAATTCCTACATGTATACCTGGGGAATTGGACACTATCTTGATTTCCACTCTAGATTCAGGATTCTTCCTGGTTCATCAACCTTTTCAGCTCTCCTAACACAAATCTTCATTTCAGTTACTCACAGGGAGGGTCACATCTTAAAGTTTATTCCTCACTATACCTACTTCCATGATATTGAATTCTATAATTTCTTTCTCTAATCTCGTTATTTATCTCACCCTCTGATTCAGTAGACTCTCTAGTCTCTTCACTCATCCTTGAAAGGTTTTTACCTTCCTTGTTAATAAGAAAAATATGGTTGTCTAGTCAGCTTAACATCATCCATTCTCTACTCTTGAATCCTTCATCCTCTGATCTCATCAAGACTGCCCAACTCCAATCTTGTGTTACTCCCATCATCCACCTCTGATCCTACTATTGGATACTGCTAGAAAAAAGTCACACAATTAATGTTCAGTAGTTACTATACTTAGATGTTCTCCATTATTGAGGCAGGGAAGTGGCACAGTGGACCCTCCAGTTGGGCCTAGAGTCAGCAAGACTTGAAATTAAATCTGGCTCTAGACATTTACTAGCTGTGTGTCCCACTGGCAAGTCACTTAAACTGTGTTTGCCTCAGTTTCCCCACTAGTAAAATAATGGTAATAGCAACACATCTCACATTTGTAAACATATATATTACACACATATGTAATATACACACATAATACATACATACATACATACATATAGTGCTTAACAAGGGGTCTGGTATAAAATAGGTGCTGTATAAATGCTTGATTCTTTTCCCTTCCTCTGTCTCCCAATATGACTGCTCTGCAGAGATTCTTTTATTTTTGATTGCCTATATAACATTCCTCCTAGCAGAAATTACAAAACCTTTCTCTCTCAATAGCTTTCAACATCAGCCCATCTTCTTGATACTTAGTTGAGAATATTGTCACCAACTTTACTTAAAAATTCAATGTATGGGAAATATTTTGACCCTACTCTCCACCTTAAGACCTCTTTATATCATCTATATATCTATATATCTATATCTATATCTATATCTATATCTATATCTATATCTATATCTATATCTATATCTATATCTATATCTATATATATAATAGTTCATTCTATCCGTTGTTATTGTCACAGAGGAAAAGGAATATAATATTTGCAAGGACAGGAACTGACTGTTCCCTTTGATTCATTGGGTCCCCAGAATCTTGTACATAGAGGGAGTGTTCCATTGATGTTGTATGTCCTTCATTCTTGAAAAAGACCAAGACATCAGTGATGCCATGACAAGCACAAGAATTGGATTTAAGTGTGTGTGTGGGGATATGCTGAGTCACCAACCTCCAGAGCCATCTAATTCAGTGACCTTATTTGGATCAGGATGACCAGAGATGGTCCTGGATGTGAAACAATCAAGGTTAAATGATCTACCCAAGGTCATACAACTAGTAATGTTAAGTGTGTGAGGACAGATTTGAACTCTTGACTCCAAGGTTTGTGTTTTACCCACTGCAACACCAAGACATTCCATAAATGATTGCTGAATTGAACAAAACTGAATTCACAAAATTTCTTCCAGTTTTATGGATATTCCATTTTCATTTTCCATCCTTTTGCCCAGGTTCTTTTTCAATTCTCTCAAGGCACTTTCTCAAATAATAATAAAATGAAGTAATAAAAGCAAATAGTTGATGGTACAGTGGATAGAGCACTAGGTCCGGAGGCAGAAAGATTCATTTTCCAGAGTCCAAATCTGGCCTCAGACTCTTACTAGCTGTGTGACCCTGAACAAGTCACTTAATCCTCTTGGCCTCTGTTTCCTCTTCTACAAAATGAGCTACAGAAGGAAATGGCAAATCATTCAAGGATCTTTGCCAAGAAAACCCTAAATGGGGTTATGGAAAATCAGAAATGACTGAACAGCAATAAGGCTAACATTTATATGGTGCTGTAAGGTTTTCAAAGAACTTTACATTCGTTATCTCATCTGAATCTTGTGACTACTTGGTTGATAGACATTATAACTGTCTCTATTTTACAGATAACAAAATTGAATCTGAATGAGATTAGTTGAATTGAATCTGAGACAGATTCAAATTCAGGTCTTCATGACTCCAAGTTCACTTCTTAGTAGGCCCAACTTCTTACAAGCTCATGTGCCAACCCCTTCATGACACCTCTCTTGGCCATCCCTAACTCCTCACCAAAAATGTTGCTCATTACATCCTCCTATATATGGCACCTTAGGCAAAAACAAAACCACAGCAATTAATCAAATAATTCTGTGTTCCCTTACCCACAACTGAGGTGAAAATGTTTGTATTTTTCCTGACTTAAATTATCCATGTGGGTTGCCTACATTGACTGTTGGAGGAATTGTATAATTGCTCAATAGTCTACACTTGCTTCTTGGAGGCAAGAAATCATTGGGTTCAGGAATCAATGTCAGACTCTGTCTTGAAAGCTACCACAGTTTGTATCAGAAAAGAAAAGACAAAAGAAAACCAATCTCTTTCACTCAAGACCAGGTTCTGACAAAAGCACATTGAAGTCTATAGTAAATGCTGCTTTTGTTATGACTTTTTAGAACAAGATGGTTACTTGTGAAATAGACCTATTGGGTCCCATTAACTCAGGAATAATTCAGCAATGGACTGAAAGGGAAATTCAAGGAAAGGCTTTCTGTTTTCTCTCTCATTCCTTTTTTTATTCTTTCTTTCTTTCTTTCTTTCTTTCTTTCTTTCTTTCTTTCTTTCTTTCTTTCTTTCTTTCTTTCTTTCTTTCTTTCCTCTTCTTCCTATTTTCTTCTTTCTATCTTTCTTTTCTTCCAATATTCTTACTTCAATCTTTTCTTCCTTTATTCCTTCTTTATTTCCTTTCTTTTCTTTTTTCACTACTTCTCTCCTCCCCACTTGAGATATTAAAAAATAGAAAAGTTTTGTATAGAATCTTTCAACTTTGTCATCTCTCCAAGCAATTTTATTATCCATGCCTGAAAGGCTGGTCTTAATAATCATCTGCATGCAGCCTCAGATCCTCAGATGAAGCCACTAATGACAAAACCTTGCTTGGTGACTTGCCAGAGGACACCAGACAAAAGCTGGCAAGGCAGAAAAATTGCTAATTCTAATAGTGAAGCATGGGGAAGGATGTTATTCACTTAAATGCATTCTCAGCTCTATTTTGCTATTCTAGTAGTGGCAGCAGCACATTTCTTAAAACTTATAATTGCATTAGAAATCCTTGTAATTCAATAATTAATTTTGCTGCCAATCACAAAGGTGAAAACATTTGGTCTGGATTTCAGAGCAAGGGGAATTCAAATACAGATTCAGTGATTCCCATCTCCATGGTCAGTAGTAGTAATTTAAATATATTTTCTTTAACTACATAGAAATGATTTTCTGGTGCCAAAGAACTCATCAGTTTGCTCTTCTCATAGGGTTCTTAATGGAAAGGTATAAATGCCCTGCTTGAGGTTAAAGAAGACATTTCAATATGGAGCCTTTTATAGGTTTAAGCAAGAGGTCCCTCACTTAGCGAAATCTTACTGAAGGGAAAAAAATTAATATTACAAAGAGGAAGAATTAGGATTTTAGAAACTGGAGGGGTTGGAAGAAGTTTATGTACAACAATATACAAATATGATATGAAAATAGTATCAAAAGATAGGGATTTTATCTCACAATTGGCAAAGATAACAAAAGAAGGAAACTGAAAATTGTAGGAATAGGTACACTAGTACTTTGTTGGTGGAGCTATGAATCAGTACAACTAACTATTTTGGAAAGCAATGTGGAATTATGCAAATCATGTGACTAAAATGAGCATTCCCTTTGACACAGATCCCACTACTAGGGTTTAGAGTTTAATCAGGTCGTTGAAAGAAGAAAGATGAAATTTTTATAGCAGCACTTTTTGTCTTATCAAAGAAATGGAACCAAAGTAGGCTTCTACTGATTGAAGAGTGGCTAAACAGATTGTGATATGTAATTATAATGGAATATTGCCATACTGTAAGAAATCATGGAGATGATGAACACAGAAACAAAAAAAATCTGCATGTAGAGTGAAGTTAGTAGAGCCAAGAAAAACAATATACACAATGATTATGACAATGCAAATAGAAAGAACAACAAAACAAAAGAAAATGTAAAATTACAAAGAACTAAAATAGTTCCAAAGAACATAGAAGACACCCTCAACCTACTTCTCTGTAGACATGACAGGTCCTTATGGTACACAACATATGTTTTTAGACTTTTCTAGCATATTGTTTGATTTTACTGGTTGTTTTCTTTTTTCATTAAAATATTATTTAATATATGAAATGGCTCTGTTGGAAGACAAAGGGAACTAATACTTGGAGAAATTCTAATGAGGTACAAAAGATATCAATAATTTTTTTAAAAGGTAAGATTTCAGAGTTGGAAAAGACAGGAGAGACTATTTAATAAATATTTTGTAAATAGAATATAAACTCAATGAAAGTAAGTACCTTTATTTTAATTTTTAACTTCTACTTCAGGTCTGTCCAAATAAGAACTGCTTAATAAATGTGTTGAATTTGTAGAATCCCCTCATATAAAGATTGGGAAAGTGAGACTCTAGAAGGAAAAGTGACTTTCCCCAATAAGTAACAAGTAATAGAACCAACTTATGAAATCAATTATTCTTCTAAGAAATCCCTAACTTTAATTTCATTTTCCCTTTGTGGTTGGCTGACAGTTTTTTTTACAGCCATAACTTTCTAAGCATGCTAATCCAAACATTATTACTCCTATTTTGTAAATGAGGAAACTGAGCAATGATGTGCTGATCAATGTTTAATAACCAACTCTTCCAAGGGAAGAAATGTATATACACAACAAACTTTTAATTTTAATTGACATTATTAAATTTCCCCCCCCATCACTTTCTAAAATCTAGAAGTCAGCTAAACAATAAATCAAATCCTAATTTCTATCATTTGCCTATTTCCAAAGAGCAAATACGTATGGCCAGAATCTCTAAATCAGTTCTCTTGACCTGATTTGAGCTGGCTACCACATATCATTGGAACTGAAATCCCAAAAGGTTAAATGATGTTAGAGGTGGAATTTGGAGCTAGATCTTTTGACTTCAAGTCCAGACCCGTTGTACCTAATCATGCCGTAAGAGTTATAAAAATATATATTTATAAGGGAACTAGAAAAAAGTTGATGATTCAGTCCACTTCCCTTATTTTGTCAAAGGAGAAACTGAGACAAATAGAAATGAAGTGACTTGTCCAAGATCATATAATCAACAAGTGATCATTTATTAAGTTTCTGATAAGTCCACAGCATTGTGCTGGATACAAAAAGAGTCAAAAGACTATCCCTATACTCACAGAACTTCCTTTCTAATGGGGGAGAAAATATGTAAAGAAAAGTACACCAAAAAAGTACCTACAGAACAAATGGGAAATACTTAACAGCTGTAAGGAATTAGAATTAAGAAAGGCTTTCTGTAAAAATAAATTAAGGTAATAAATCTCTAGGATTCAAGCTCTATTGCTATGACTACAAATTTAATGCTTTTGCTAATAGCCTATGTACTTGTTTGTCCCTGTGAAATTCCATCTTTCTGGATTTGGCCAATCAATCTAGAATGCCAGGATCTTTTGGTATTCGGATTCAACTGAGAATCGAATGATTTTTGAGTTGGAAGAGACCCCAGAGACGGCTGCTCAAGCCACATATGGAAATGAGAATTTCATGGTTACAACTTGTAACAAAAAATGTTAGAAGATATTTGCAGATTGCAAACTGATTCTAGTCAATAAATGAATAATATAATTGAAAAAATAAGGGATGGGGCAGTTGAGGAGAGGATGTAAAAGTTGGAATGTAATGATTTCATTTTTTCTAGACTTGGTCAAGTGTAGCAAAGTAGGGGTTGGCAAAACTAAGGTCTATGGGCTTAGCTCACTACCTGTTTTTCTATAGTCTGTAAATTAAGACTGGTTTTTACATTAATAAATAAAATACAATTTTATTTTCAAATGAGACTGCCTTTCTAAGCTCAAAGATTTTACCCAGGAAATATCTCTGTATACATATATACATATGCATATGGCTTTGAAGTTCAGTCCTACCTGTCCCTCAAGAACATAAAAGTTAAAAGACTTTCCTAGGGTCACAGGCACAGAAGAGTTTGATGTTTTAACCCAGGTCAAGCAGCATGTGATAGAATGGGCATTTAAACCCAAGACTTCCTGATTCCTGTCTAAGGATGCTATCCATTACTCATTTCTGTCCCTTGTATTGATTGATTGATTCTTGTCCTTTGTTATTGAGTTCATTGTCTCCAACTGTGGCTGATCAGACCATACCAATTTGGAATGCTCTACCATATATTGGGCATAAGGTCCATGTGAACATGTGGGGTGGTTGCTCTAAACTTACACATCTCACTTTCCTTTGAATTACTTTAATTTTACTTTGTCCATAGAATACATGTCTCTGATGAAGATGTGCCCTGCTGAGTGGTCCTGTGCCAATGTATCCCATGCTGAATAATCACTTCTAAACCTTCTGAAGAGAGACCTTCAAAGTGTCGCTATATTGCTTCTTCTGAACTGCCTATGAGTGCTTGCCCTGTGTGAGTTCTCCATCAAATAGTCCTTTTGGCAAGCATATATTTGGCATTTGAACAATGTGGTCAGCCTATTGGTGTTGTGCCCTTGTACTAATGTTTGAATGCTTGACATTTTAGCTCGAGAAAGGACCTCAGTATCTGGTATCTTCTCTTGTCAAGATGATCTTCAGAATCTTTCTAAGACAATTTAAATAGAATTGATTGTTTTCCTGCCATAGTGCTCGTAGACTGTCCAGGTTTCACAGACATACAACAATGAAGTCAGCACAGTAGCCTATTTGATTTCAGGACAACTTTCTTATTTGTTTGCTGTGATTGGTTTGTCTATTTTGTTATTTCCATGTTTCCCCCCTAAGGAATCTTCTACCAGGGTAGATGGGTATCTTCTCCTTAACTTATAGTCTTAGAAAACTGACTAAGGATACTGAAAAACCAAATGACTTGCCCAGGATCATACAGCCAGTATATAACAGGGGCAACACTTGAATAGGTCTTCCTGACTCTGAGGTCAGTTGAATATCTATGATGCTAATGTGAGCTTCAACTGAGTAAATCAGTAAAATTTTTCACCCCATCTATTTCTTTATTCACTTTATTTATTTGAGACAATGGGGTGAAGTCACTTGCCCAGTTACTAAGTGTCTTGGACTCATATTTGAGCCCTTCTTGACTCGAAGGTTGGCGCTTTATTATACCATGTGGTTCCTTCCCTCCCATTTAGAGTAAGTCACACCTTAATGAGATGAGGACCTGTCTCAATCAACCAATCAAAGATTTCAAATTAAATGTGAAAAGTCCTTAGATAAATTGGAGTGACACTGAGAAGAGGAGTGTCCTGTGGAAACTTGATTAAGGCGTGTGGTTTGTAAAATAGAAGATCACTTCGGAATCCAAGTTATTTAACTATCTGGTGGAGAAGAGACTGGTATGAACAAGAGCCAAGAGATAGTGTTCCAGCAAAACCCCTCAAAAGGAACTACTTGGAGTATAGGAGAATACTTCAGTTTCAGCCTTAGGCTAGGCATCTTCCACCCCTCCCCTTGTCTAAAGGATCTTTCAAATTTCAAAGTGGTCAGAACATTCCATCTTCCCACTGGCATCGTGGTATGGTTTCTAGGGACAGCAGTGGTTGGTGACTAGAAGTTGATGGGAGTATATGCATCAGGATCTGGGAACAGGACAAATATCAAATGGAAAGGTTAATTCATTCTCCAAAAGAGTGAAAGAAGCTACACCACGCCTAAAGGGAACTTCTTCACAAGAGATTCCAGAATCTGTGAAATCTGTGAATTAACACCAATTCTTTGTAAGCTTTAGCTCCCTTTCCCTCTATATTCTGTATGTAGTAGGGGGAAATGTATGTCAGACTTTTGGGAAGATATATTGTTTCCACTCATCTTACCACGGCACCTTAGTAAATACTCCCTACAAAATGCTAATTCTAGCTGACAAATTTACATCGGCTGACAATCAAGATGGGTAGCATGCTAGTGGGGAGGGGCGAGGTCATGATTGATATAGCATTAGACAAACAATTCTTTTCTAATTTCTCCAGGCCAATTCCTTCATTCTTTTAAAAATTTTATTTATTTTATTTTCATCCATATAGATGTATATACATCCACGTTACAAAATTTCCCTCCACTCTCACTTCCCACCCCCTTCCCTTAGCAGGGAACAGTCGTGTTAGCATTTTATATACATATTTTGATAAACATGTTTACACATTAGTATTTTTTGGCATGAGGAATTAGGATTAAGGGAAAGAGATACATGAGAGATAATTTTTTAAAGTGTTCATCAGATTTGGAAGGGTTGTTTATTTTCTGTGTGTTTTGTTTTTATTTTATTTTGTTTTTCTTCCTCTGGATGGGGATAATATAGTCTATAAGCCAGTCAAATACAGTTGTTCCAGCTCTCTGGACTGCCAAGAGGAACTGCTTCCATAAACGTTGTTCATTCTCATAATGCTGCTGTTGCTGTGTATATTCTCTTGGTTCCACTCCCTTCACTCAGCATCAGATCCTGTAAGTCATTCCATGCTTCTCTAGAGTCCGGTTTCTTATAGAACAATAGTATTCCATAGTATTCATGTACCATAACTTTTTAGCCATTCCCCAGTTGATGGACACCCCTTCAATTTCCAGTTCTTTGCCACTACAAAAAGAGCTGCTATGAATATTTTGGAACATGTATGACTTTTCCCATTTTTTTTAAAATTTCTTCTAGATATAGACCCACAATTGGAATTGCTGGGTCAAACTGTATGATTAGTTTTATTGTTCTTTGGGCATAGTTCCATATTGCTCTCCAGAGAGGTTGGATCCATTCACAGCTCCACCAGCAATGCATCAATGTCCCAATCCTCCCACAACCTCTCCAACATTGATCAGCTTACCTTTTTCTCATCTTGGCTAATCTAATAGGTATGAGATGACACTTCATTGTTGTTTTAATTTGCATTTCTCTAATAAATAGTGATTTGGAGCATTTTTCACATGATTATACACACACACACACACACACACACACACACATATATATGTAGAGAGAGAAAGAGAGAGAGAGAGAGAGAGAGAGAGAGAGAGAGAGAGAGAGAGAGAGAGTTTTAATTTCCTCATTAGAAATCTGTCTGCTCATATTATTTGACCATTTATCAATTGGGGAATGACTTGTGATCTTATAATTTTGATGCAATTCTCTATATATTTTAGAAATGAGACCTTTATCAGAATTCTTAGTTGTGAATATTGTTTCACAGATTTGTGCTTTCCTTCCAATTTTGACAGAATTGATTTTATTAGTGAAAAGACTTTTTAATTTAATATAGTCAAAATGATTCATTTTAGTGTTCTTATTCTTGTTTGGTCATAAATTTATCCCTTTCCCATAGATCAGACAGATAATTTTTTGGTCTATTAATTTATCTATGATATCACTCTTTACATTTAAATCCTGTACCTGTTTTGATCTTGTTTTGGTATAGCATGTGAGATGTGAACCTATGCTTAGCTTTTGCCATGCTATTTTCCATTTTTTCCAATAATTTTTGTCAAATCGTGAGTTCTTATCCCAGAGAATGATATCTTTGGGTTTGTCAAACAGTAGATTGCTGTGGTCATTTAGTGCAGTTTCTTTTGAAGCTATCCTAATCCACTGAACCATTACTCCATTTCTTAACCAGTAGCAGGTAGTTTTGATGACTGCTGTTTTATAGTATAATTTTAGATTTGTTAGCACTAGGCTACCTTCCTTTACATTGTTTTCATCAGTTTCCTTGCTATTCTTACCATTTTGTTGCTCCAGATGAATTTTATGACTATTTTTTTTCTAGCTCAGTAAAGTAGTTATTTGGTAGTTTGATTGGTATGGCACTGAATAAGTAATTTAATTTGGGCAGAATTGCCATTTTTATCATATTAGCTCTGCCTAACTATGGCCATTTGACATTTTTCCAGTTATTTATATCTGGCTTTATTTGGGTGAGGAGTGCTTTATAATTGTGCTCACACAGTTTCTGAGTTTGTAATTCCTTCATTCTTGAAAATCATGGCATCAGGGAGATGATGCTTTTTTGTTTGTTTTTGTTTGTCCTTAATTCATGAAGAAGACCATGACATCAAAGGAGGTGATGTCATGACAAGCAGGTGAATTGGATTTGGGGGGCAGAGGGGGGGCTGTACTAAGACAACAGCCTCACTTTCTCCTCCGGAGCCATCTGGGTCCAGTGGCCAGATATTATTAATCAGGGTGACTGGAGATGGCCTGGATGTGAGGCAGCCAAGCTTAAGGGACTTGCCCAAGGTTACACAACTAGAAAGAGCCAAGTGTCTGAGGTCAGATTTAAACTCAGGTCCTCTTTTCCTCCAGGTTACTACTGTGCCACCTAGCTGCCCCTAAACAGGGTTAAGTGATTTACCCAGGGTCATAAGAAAGTAAATGTTTGAAGTTAGATTTGAACTCAAATCTTTATGACTTCAAGTTCAGTGCTTTGTCCACTGTTAATCCCTAAAACCCTGAGGGGAACCTCATAGGTATATACTCTGGGGACTCAACTAATCCATATAAATTGAAAAGTCCTTCCAGACGTTTTGCTATATCATGCTGCTTAAACCTAAGTAGACATATCTTGAAATTTCACCCATTGCCCTGAATATTAGGCACAGATACCCTCTTATGGCATAGATTCCAGTCCTCTCACTATCTTTCCTGGTCACCTTCCTCCAGGTGAATTCCACCTTGTCAGTTTTCTGCCTAAAATCCATTCCTCAGAAGTGGTTTGACTCAGAGATCCAATTGAATATCTCATTCTTTGTTAATCTATGATTTATTTGATTATGTAGCTTTAGGGTAAAACGAGGTTGAAAGGTGATACAAGGTTGAAGTGTGTATAGATTTGCTACTCAGTATCCTGCATATATGACATTCCATCTCCCATCTATGATTTCCTTAATTATTAGTACTACCTCTACCCATCCCAATTATTTTGTATTGGTAATCTGTATAAAATCTGCTCTCTATAGAATGAGAGGGAAGGAATAGTTTGGTTTATGTTTCTGCATCCCAGACTTTCCCACCAAAATATAGGCAGTAATCCATGTCATAACATCATCATACCATCATTATCTAAATGGCAGTTATTCAGTTTATGGACTGAAAATTGATTGATCACAAAGATAGGGTTCAACTCTTCATCTCAATTGGTAATAGGAAAAGAAGTTGAATAGAAAGAATGATTTGTGAACAGGAGAGGTGTAGTAGATAGAGAAAGCTATCCCTGATATTCAAGAATTTTAGGTTCAAGTCACAACGTTGACATACTGAGTTGTGTGACCCTTAAGCAAGTCATTTGACTTCCTAAATTGTAGAGAAGCTGCCAGTCTTCATTAGTTGCCGGAACCATTGATTCTATTCCCTCATGTGATAGTATTCTCTCTTGATTCTTTTGCTGGAAGACTACTCTTCCATCCTCTTTGTTGACCCACTATCCATAGAATGCCTTAGTAGTAGAAATTCCCCAAGACTTGTACCCAGGTTTCCTTCTCGTCTCTCTCTATACTCTCTTGGTGATCTCAACAACTTTCATCAGTCTTATGATCATTTCTCTCTCTTAAAGCATGGACCTGATTATATCATTCTGGTACTCAATTGACTCCAGTGGATTCCCTCCTGGAATCTCTAGATTCAAATATAAATTCTAGAATCAAATAGAAATTTCTCCTTTTTGGTTTTTAGAGCCTATCACAACCTGACCCCTGATAATCCTTCTAGCTTTATTTGTTATAACTTTTTCCTCTAACATTCTTCAACTAGCCCAACTAGCCTTCTCTCTACTCTTCACCTGGACACGTCATTTCTCATTTCCTTGCCTTTGAACAGGTCATCCTTCATTCCTAGAATGCACTCTTCATAGAAAGCCTCTCTTCTTTCAAGGTGAAGCCCAGACACCTTCTATGAGCAGTTTTTCCTGATCCCCTTAATTTATTTTTTATTTTAAGTTCCAAATTCTCACCCTTCCTCCAGACTCTCCCCCTACTTATGGAGAAAACAAGAAATAGAATACCAATTATACATATGAAATCATACAAAACATTTTTATATCAGTCATGTTTTGAAAAAACCCCAAGAAAAATAAAGGAAAAATATGCTTCCATCTACATGCATCCTGAGTTTATCAGTGCTCTTTCTGGAGGTGGATAGTATTTGATATCATGAGTGTTTTGGAGTTATGATGGATCAGAATTACTAAATTTTCCATTGTTGATTATCATTACAAGATCACTATCACTGAATAGATTGTTTGGTTCTTTTCTTTCACTTTGCATCAGTTTACATGTCTTGGTTTTTCTGAAACCATATTCTTTATCATTTCTTGTTGCCCAGTTGATGAACATCCTCTCAGTTTCCAATTTTTATACCATTTCAAAAGAACTGTCTTTTTTAAATCTTCTCTGAATCCTTTAATTTGTAGTATCTTCCTTTTCAGCTCACCTTGGATTTAATTATTTCTTATTTTGATTTATGGCGTTATATTTATTTTATACATACTGATATGTGCAAGTGGCAACACCCTTATTAGAATGTAAGTTCCTTTCAAGTCTGGATTGCTGTTTTGGTATCTGAAACATATCAAGCACATGATAAATTGATTCTTTGATTGGTTGGCAGAAGAAAATAAAAAAACTGATGAAATCGCAAGTCTGATTAAAAAATAAAAAAAAATACCAGTAATAATAGTGATTGGCCAATGAGTTAGATGACTGAGGCATGGAATTAATTTTTCTAGAGATCTCTAAGGTTTAGAATAAATTTTTAAATGTAGCTACATGGCACAATAGGGCAGTTAGGTGGCATAGTGGATAGAATGTTAAATCTGGAGTCAGGCAGACTCATCTTCATGAGCTTAAGTTTGGCAACTTTGTTTACCTCAGTTTCCTCATCTGTAAAATGAGTTTGAAAAGAAAATGTCAAACTTTTCTATTGTCTTTGCCAAGAAAGTCCCAAATGGAGTCACAAAGAGTCAGATATGACTAGAAAAATGATGGTACAGGAGAGAGAGAGCTCTGGGTCTGAAGTCAGAAAGACTTGTTTCAAATCTTGCCTCACATACTCAAAAGCTGACTCTGGGCAGGTCATGCATCCTCTGTTGGCCTCAGTTTCTTCATCTGTAAAATGGAGATAATAAAAGACCCCCTGCCTCCACTTCTCAGAATTGTCATGAGGATCAAATGATATATTTGTCATGATCTTGATATATAGTAGGAATTCAATAAATGCTTATTTCCTTCTTTCTTTGAACGATTGGTGGTGTGGAGGCTGCCAAGTGGCAAGAACAAGTGGTTGAGTTCTGCCTTGGTCTTGTGATTCTGCATGTGTGCGATGGGTAGACAGGATGGTTTAGCCTTGTTCCGGGCCTGTGATTCCGGGAGCTTGGGTGGGGGATGGCAGAGAGAAACCAGGCCTTCAGCCTGTTAGCCTACTTGTCACTTGTAGCAGTGATTGTGTGCTTTGCTAAGATCCAGAAGAGGAAATATCTCCCAATTGCTTTAGCAATGCAAGAAATTTGTCTGTCTGTGTTTTTGTTGCAGTCAGTTAAATCCTCTGGCTCACATTTAATGGTCGGCTCCAGATAGATTTTTCTTAAAATGCTGAAACCTAATTTTTGTTTAACAATTTTCAATTTTGAGGCCAGTGTCAAATTAGTGGGCCTTCCAAAGTCAGGCCCGGGTAATTGGACAGGCGAAAGCCTCACACACACACTCAGGATATTCAATACATTTTGTTATAGTCGGTACAAAAAACCTAGTCAGAAACCCCTGATTTATGATATTCCTCAGGTTTCCTGTTACTTGAAACCACTAACATTCGAAGGTCCCACCCTTCACTCCTGGCCAGCGCAGCTGCTACCAACCCTCGCCTCTTCATATCGCCAAAACCTCCTCACTTATATAATGGTAGGAAAGAAGTAATCGATTACCCAGGGCTTTACCTCCTTGGCCATTTCATTCTTTCTTCTGTTTGTGCTTGAGGGCTGTGCCTTGCTGTCTGGACTCCATAACTCGGTGTCTCTGACTTTCAACAATTACATGGGGAATTCATTAAGTAAAGGAAGCCAACTTATCTGGAAAATTGAAGACCCTAAATATCTTTTTTATTCTCCCCCACTATCTGAGTGATTGACACAATTTAAAATAGGGAAGACTCAACTTCCTGAGATCAAGTCTGGTCTCAGACACTTGCTAGCAGTGTGACCCTAGGCAAATCACTTAATCCTGTTTGCTTCAGTGTCTTCATCTGTAAAGTGAACTGGAGGAGGAAAGAAAATCCATAAGACTGAAAAATGACTGACTGAACTATGGAAGACTTAAGTTCAAATCTGGTCTCAAACATTTGCTAGTAGTATAGTCATTTAATAAATATGTTGAATTTGCTGAATGATCTCCTTTATAGATATTGGGAAAGTAAGGCCCCAGAAGGGAAAAAAATGACTTTCTCCCAGCTCATACAGGTTGCAGGTAACATACATAGCTTATGAAACCAGTTATTCTGTAGGAAATCCATAATTTTGATTTCCTTTCCATTTATGGTTAGTTAACAGTCTATTTCCTCATTTATAAAATGGGGATAAATAGGGCAACTGAGGTTTTGCCCAGGTCACTCATTTGCAAGTGGTGGGGTGTGGTATGACATTCCTCCTTCCAGGAAGAATTAGCTTCCCCACAACTCTCTTTACCACGATCTGTACATGTCCACTGGAGGTAGAAGGCAACCATTACTCCTTGCCTTTGGATAGGATCCTATCATTAATGTTCTGGCCACCAGGGACATAGATTGGACTCTGGGAGTCCCTTGATCTCTTCTTTTGGTTTGATTGCTGTTGTAATGTTGTAATGCCTTCTTCAATGCTCCCCTCCCTGGCCACCTGCCCCAGGTACAAGAAATCCTAGTTACTCATCTAGTCCCAGCTATTCCAGACTGTTAGAGCTTAAGAGGTGCTTAGAGATCATTCCATGCTCGTTACGGATGATGATGTTTGTCCATCATTCTTTTTTTTTTTTAAGATTTTTTTCAAGGCAATGGGGTTAAGTGGCTTGCCCAAGGCCACAAAGCTAGGTAATTATTAAGTATCTGAGGTTGGATTTGAACCCAGGTACTTCTGACTCCAAGGCTGGTGCTCTATTCACTGTGCCACCTAGCCACCCCTTGTCCTTCATTCTTGAAGAAGGCCATGACATTAGGAAAATGATGCCATGACATGCATGTGGATTGGATTTAAGTGAGGAGGAGTTGTGCTAAGTCACCAACCTTACTTTCTCCTCCAGAGCCCTCTGGGTTCAGTGGCCACATAAGAATCAGGATGACTGGAGATGGCCCTGATAAGTGTTGTGTCTGATGCAAAATTTGAACTCAGGTCTTGTGCTCTACCCACTGACCATTGAGCTACCCTAAGTACTAGATGTTTAATGAATTCTGATTGGGTCACTGACCCCATTTTGACTACTTTCTTCTGCACAAGAGTAAACTAAGACTCAGGAAGAAGTGATTTGTCCAAGGATACAGTGAATCAGTAATAGAGTCAGGACTTCTTGATGATAAGGACCCTGACTTATTTATAGCAACATCTCCCCCTATCCTCCAATGAGGCATAGGAAGAAATAAATGATTTCTGAATAATAGTGATATAGAAAGATCTCATTCAATCCTATTTTAAAGATGAAGAAACTGAGTCCTAGAGAGTTGAAGTCACAGACAGTAAGGAGTAGAGCCAGACCCAGATCTGAAGGTCTGCGGCCAAAGGGAGGTCCCTTTCCATTCCAGACAGACTGAGTATTAGCCCAAGCTTCAGTTTGTGCAAGTTGAGTAATGATCGTTCAGTACACGGATGCTAATGTAGATCCCCCCCCCCCTCCCCCGGCCAAGGGAATAAACAGTTCTTTGCAGAAGGCAGACAGGAAATGGTAACAGGTGACATGTGGCAGGGCTGATAAACTAGGGAGTCTGTGGAGTCCCAGGTTGGGCTCCAAGAGGAGCCTTTGGGATTCATGAGAATGTAATTACAGCAGGCTGGGAGTTTGATTGAGGCTCTGGGTGGAGCAGCTGAGAGCCAAGGGGAGTCGGCCCCACTCTCACAGACACAGGCTACTCACAGATGGGCTCTCTCTGATGAGTTCATCAGATGTTCCCAACACACAGAGCCCAGAGGTCTTGCTCTCCAAAGAGGCCCTGCTTCCCTGATTGATGGGGGCCTGCAGGGAGCTTGAAGAGGAAGCCTAGAGGTGAGCAGGGCTAAAGGAAAGCCAGATCGTGCTGGCTCTTGGATCTGGGTGGGCTCACTGGAAGTGGACACAAGGAAAGAGCAGCAGCCAATCAAAGCTTTCTTGGGGATTGGGAGAGGAGGAGACCTTTTGTTCAGCATGGGAGCCTTGGACACAAGTGGCCAATTTTGTCCCTGATTTGTTAATGAGGGGCACTTTCATTTGGGCAAGTGAAAAGGGAGACCTCCCTGAGAAACCTTGGTCTGGAATCCCTCAGTGTAAGTAGGTGACAATTTATGATACGTATAAGCATTTGTAAGCCTCAAATAAAAATATCTTGTGTTTTTATAGTGCCTCCCTCCCAACCAGCTCAAAGCACTTTGCAGACATTGCTTGGGCAGGGTCTACCCAGTGTTGGCCAAATTGGATGGGGATGGAAAAATTTGGTCTATTTACTTCCCACACAGTCATGGAAGCAGCACATCTGGGATGGTACCAACAATTTTTGGGCCCTTTAGAAATGGGGCATGGCTAAAACTTGATTCATGGTTCAATGCTACCAGAGAGATGTCTAGGCATAGCTTCCACCTATCTACAGCAGATCCAGAGGAAATTGGAGAATGGATGTTGTAGGGTGGACCTAGAGAAGTTCATTATTATCTAAGATGGAATTCTGGAGTGCCATCCTAAACTGGTGATTCTAAAACTTGTCCAGACCTGGCTTTGTACTGGGCTATCTATTTTCTCTAACATGATTGGGAAGCAAAATGGCTATTTGGACTTAGATCATTTCTGCACAAAAAAAGAAACCCCAAAGAGACATGGACAGACCATGTAACCTCTTAGAGTTTTAATTTCTCATCTGTAAAATGGAGATAATGATATGTGTATGATCTACCTGACAGCGATGTTGTGAAAAAGTGATATATATATATTTGGGACTCAACAATAGGAACTGATTTGATTGAGCATAAATCAATTAAAATACCTGTCTGATCTATGGGTTAATTCATGGTCAGAATCTCATTACTCTTACTTCTAATGAGGGAAGATATATTATCAGTAAAACAATGGCAATGTTTGCTATATCTTGTACCTTTAATAATAATGATACCTTTATTAATGCCATGATATACCCTTTATTTAACGTAATGTAGTAAATATTTCTTATATTTACTTATATTTATTGTAATGTTTTAAAGTTTACAAAATACTTAAAAGTAACTTCTCATTTGATACTCACAACAACCCAGGAAGGTAGTTTTTTTTATTTTTCTAATCTTACCTATTTTTCCATCCTGTTTTACAGAAGTAGAATCTAAGGTAGACAGTGGCTAAGGGACTTCTTCAGGGTAATACAGTGAATGTCTGAGGCAGGATTTAATTTCAGATCTTACTGATTCCAGACGTGGTGCTCTATCAATGACCCTACCTTACTGTGGGTACACTATGGACTGGACCATTTTATTCAAAGAATCCAAAACTATTTGATATAGAAAAAAGTGAAATAGGTATAAGACTTTATTGTTATTCATTACTATCTGACTCTTTGCAACTCCCTGGACTTGTCCAGGAGGTTTTTTTTTTGTCAAGATTCTGGAGTAGTTTGACATTTTCTTCTCTAATATGTGTTCCAATTTTATGATGAAGAACTGAAGCAAATAGGGTTTAAGTGACTTGCCCAGAGTCATATAGCTAATAAATATCTGAGACTGGATTTGAATTCAGGTCTTCATGACTTTAGTCTAGACATTCCATCCTAATGATTAGCTATCTAAGTAGGAGACAGGTATGCTTATTTGTTGATTTTTGTCAGTGAAATAAACAAAGCAATGGAAAGAATTGTAGAGTAGGGCTGAGGAGACAGGCTCTCATCCAAACATTTCAATGGTTTCTTGTTCCTATTAAATTGAACAAGAAACCATTGAAATTTTTTGAATGGGACAGTAGTATGTTCAGATCCCTGCTACAGGAAATATCATTTTGGTAAATGGATAGAGGATAGTATGGAATGTTCAGGGAGGTCTAGCTCCTCTGGTTTTAGGGCTTACCAAGCCCTTATCAGTACAATTCATTCACCTTTCTTATCTACCTGTCACCCAACTCTCTCCTGTGCCTCCAAGAAGCTGTAGTATTCACAGAAGTCCCAGTCCAGTAAACCATTTCATTGGATGGGTTAAACCAGTTGAGGGTAATTGATAGGCTTCAAACCCATCTGTGAGTTAGAGGGATATCGATACCTACTTTTGAAGACTTCCCGAGTAGAAAGGACAAATGAAAACAATTTGTTCCTATGGTCGTGAAGGAGGCTGGAGCAGGCACTGTGGAAAGTTTAGAGGTTGATCAGATATTCACGATGCAAAGATCACCTACTGCATGCCAGGCCATAGCCAGTCATCTTGATTTCCAATGTCTCTGGAGGACAGAATGAGATGTTCCTTTTGAAAATGAAGGATTACTACCAACTCCAACAACAGAGAATAGGAACAGATACCAATTAAGAAGTATAATTCAATCATCCATATGAGAGGCCACAGCTGAGTGACCATGTGAGTGAAAAGAAGGGGGTATATGTAAGGTTTCCAGGATTTCATAGCTGATTGGATATATTAACTAGGGAAAGGGAACAGTTTCTGAGGTTGGAGATTTGGGCGAGGAAAAATGGTGATGCTCCAAATCTGTAATTATTTCTGTCTTTTTCTTTAGATCTTTCTTCCCCTCCTTCTCTCTTTCTTTATCTCTCTTTGTCTCCATCGGGGCAGCTATGTAACACAGTGGATAGCGTACTTGGCATTTCTAACAGGAAGAATGGAGTTCAAAGTTAGGAAGTGGGATGTTTTTAAGAGGAAAATATGACAATCTTATGGATATATTGAATTTAAATTTCTAGAAGGAAAAGTTCAACAGACATTTTGGTTATTTGGAATTATGGATTATTCAGGTTTAAGGATGTTGTGCATCAATTTTAGGATCATCTAACCTAGATATGGTAATGAAACCTATGGGAAATGATAAGAGAAGAGGTAGGAGAATGAGGAGAGATTAAAGCTGAAGGACAGTAAGAGAGAGAGAGAGAGAGAGAGAGAGAGATTAAGAAAAAAGAGGAAGAAAGAGAGGAGAGGAAAAGAGAAGATCTGGAGTCATGGACCATTTAGGGAATGGTCCGACAAAGAGATTGAGGAAGAACTTTCCAGAAAATTGGAGAAAACCAAGAGAGTAGTTCAGGAAAATCCAAGAAACAAAGGTAGTCTACAGAGATGTCAAGACAGGACTAAAAAAAGGCCATTTAGGATTAAAGAAAAATTTAATTTCTCTCTGTATAATTTCATGTCAATCACTTCCTTGCAGTTTCTTGATATGTAAAATGAATGGAGCAGATGGTTTCTAAGGTCCCTTCTTGCTCTAAGGTCTTATTTATAAAGTGTACAGGGAGGTTTAGTGACTATTCCACGATCACAGAGCTTGTCAGAGTCTGACCTAAAATGAACACCCAGTTCTCTTCATTCCCATTTCATAGTTCTAACCTTCTAGTTGTCCCACCCATCATAAAAAAATTCTGGTTGAAAAATGCCACAAAAATATATCCATGAGTTTTTTTTAATAAATAACCTGAATACCACTGTACATTGAAATGCAGAGTTCCTGCCTGTCCAAAATTCAAAGCCCCACTTGTGTGGGTTGTTGATTTTTGGTTAGTAATGAACTGATCCACTGTGCCTAGACATCACAGCTCATATGTTGGGTAGATCAATCACACATCTGAAGGTTGGTGATGGAAGAGGTGGTGAACATGAAATGACAGTATGGGTCATTTACGTAAGGAAACAGGAATGTATACTAGATGAAGGGATTGGGTCCCTCCATTGATTTTTTGGGGAAAGGTGGTTTCGGGATTGGTCTCCTTGGCTTCTAGAATCCTTTCCAAAAGGGATTAAACCTCTGGGGACAGGCTAGTGGGCATCTTCTTGGAAAGTGGATTTCTAAATTCACCCAACACATCATAGACCCTAGGTACATTTACAAGCATGTGAGAAGAAAAAAATCACTCATTATTTGCAAATATACACCATCTTGACTCTACTCTTTGGTTTTGGGCAAGACATTTCACCTTCTCAGCCTCATTTTCCTCTTCTAGGATGTGGTTGGGACTAGATATTTTTAAGGTTATTTTTAACTTGAAAACTTCATAACCCTATGACCTAGGAACCATGTCTCAGAGGGATCCTGATAAAGTAGAAAGAGTGTGAGGCAGATCTGATTGGAATCCCAGATCAGTCACCAATTGTATGGGACCTTGGTCATCAATCATCTCATCTTTCTAAGCCTCAGTTTCTTCATCATTACAATAGGGAATTATAATATCCCAACCATCTCAAATGGAAACTATTCTAGCAATGGAAACTGATGATGTCATGATACTCTTAATTCCCATTAATTGGTCACTATTGGTTACTTCCCTGGCCCCACTCACCCTCACCTATGGAAGTTACCCCAAATTCTAATTGTGGGAATGACTGAATGGTTGGGTAATCCATATTTCTTCTCTTTTCATGTCCCTAGGGAAGCTAGGTGGAATGTATGAAGTACCAGTCTTAGAGTTAAGAAGACTCATCTTTGAGTACAAATCTAGCCTTAAACACTTATTAGCTGTGCAGCCCTGGGCAAGTCACTTAATCCTGTTTGCTTCTTTTCCTCTTCTGTCAAACGAGCTAAAGAAGGAAATGGCAAAGCATTTCAGTATCTTTGACAAGAAAAGCCCAAATGGAGTCACAAAAAAATCAGACGTGACTGAAAAATGACTGAATAACAACAAGCCAGACTCTAGCCTTTGTAGAATGAAAAAAAAAGGAATGGAATTGGAAAATTCGGTCATAGTTTTTGAGAGGTTGCCAGACTTTAGTTATGTATGGCATCTAATGGATGGAATCAGTTGTCCCTACTCAAAGAAAAGATGACACATCAAAGTCCATTTTCTGGCTTGTTTGGTTGGTGAGCTGCTTTTCTGGATTGTTTCTCTTTTGTCCAGGGGGTTAGATGATCCAGTGATGGGTAGGCTATGACTCCTGGAAATAGGCTTTGGTCTTCCCTCTCAGGGCTGCCCCTTAGTGTTTCTAGCTAATTATCTTACATCATTTCCCCCTTTCCCAAATCAGAATTCAACTTCAAGCTGAAAGTACTTTAAGCAGTCAGTCCCTATCTTCTTACCTTCCCTACCTATAGCTCCAAATCTGTAATTATTTCTGTCTTTTTCTTTAGATCTTTCTTCCCCTCCTTCTCTCTTTCTTTATCTCTCTTTGTCTCCATCGGGGCAGCTATGTAACACAGTGGATAGCGTACTTGGCATTTCTAACAGGAAGAATGGAGTTCAAATTTGGCCTTAGAGGCTGGCTGTCCTAGTCAAACCTTATCTGGGATATAGGATTTAATCTTGGGTAATGAATTTTAGGAAGGACACTGACACATGGGAACTTATCCAGAGGAAAGGGGGAGGTAAAGGAAATGAAGGAAAAAGGAACACATATGGGAAACTGAGGCAAATAGAGTAAAATGACTTGCCTAGGTTGCACATATACTCAGAACATACTAAGTAACCAGGAAGGTTTGACTCTTTTGATTTGTTTGCAATTTTCAGAGCTGGAGTATGAAAGGGAAGGGAAGGGAGAGACCAGTCATGTAGCATTGTCTCAAGATGGGCATAAAGAAGGAAAGGCAGGTCCAAGTCCAGTACAGGAAATGAGGAGGGGGCTAGAATACAGAAACAATAAATATACAAATGGTTTCTTCTCAGACCCTTCCAACAACTTGGGGAGAGAGCAAAAATGTTTTATTTCCATTTTTTTAAAGATAAGGGAAATGGAATTCAGTCACATTAAATGACTTGTCTGTGGTCATACAGTTAGAAAATATTAGAAGTAGAGTTGGAGCCTAGGTCATTTCTGACTTCAGGACATATACTTTATTCATTCCACCAAACTAAGTCCCATTACTCTTGGCAAGGCACAGTTCTCTCAAAGGTTACCTTCTTTATTGTCATAGTTCCCATTTTTTTTTTGGCAAGGCAATGGGGTTAAGTGACTTGTCCAAGATCACACAGCTAGGTAATTATTAAGTGTCTGAGGTTGGATTTGAACTCAGCTCCTCCTGACTCCAGGGCCCGTGCTCTATTCACTGCGCCATTTAGCTGCCCCATCACAGTTCCCATTTGAAGCTCCCTTTCATCTCTTGAATGAAAAAAATTGGGAACCAATGAGTACTATTTAGGGTCCCATTTAGCCTGGGGGGTTCTTGGCTTAACAGCTATCATTGGACCCTTTTCTTTGATCAAAGTGAGGACAAAATTAATCCTGGACATACAGAAATTTGGTTAATTTGGAATTTCCAAAGCATTCACAATCAGCTGATTGCTTCTGTGAGATCAGGTGTTTGCTGATGGGTAGGACAGGCATCTGGCTGATGTGCTCCATCTTTTCATCTGGTGGCCCCGGCCTCCCACAGACACAGTATGAGAAGGCTTTGCAGCATTATTTGTCTCAAATGGTTCCTGTTGGTAGTAATGTGTATCCACTCTGCAATGGCGGGCAGGGGCTCGCAAAAGATAAACAATTCCCCTAGAAATGGCGCCTTTCATTCTGGGTGTGAGCTGGGTCTGCTGATGGAAAGTCAAGCTTCTTACACATTGCTGTGTATGAGGAGGGTAAAATAAACTTGTCAAACTGAGGAAAGTAATTTCATTAAAGCTGCATTAGCCTCCTAATATAATCAGTAGATCAAAGTGCTTCTTCCTGTCTGAGGGTGAAGAAATTGGCAACAGAATAAAGATTTTGCCTGTTAAAAGAGCATCAAAATGATGTAATTTGTGCACCTTGGAATTAAAAAAATATTAGTTCATTATCTCATGGGCAACTGACTGAAAGGTATTAGCTATTACCTCCTCCACTTTTTCAACAGTTCTCCCCCTTCTCCCACTACCCATACTGGCCCATAGCTCACTGCAATGTGCTATAATAGGGGAAGGGAATAAGCCCCTACTATGTGCTATATACTTTTTTAAACACTTTACAATTATTATCTCATGCAATAATAATAATGATGATGATGATAATAACTGACATTTATATAGCCTCTATTATTTGCTGAGCTCTTTACAATTATTATCTATTTAATTAAAATAATAATAGCTAACATGTACATAATTCTTAGTATTTGCCAGATGTCACTTTGAATAATTATCTCATTTGCACTTCACAGCAATCTTGTGAGGTCTTTTATTATCTCTATTTTATAGATGAGGAAACTGAGGTATACAACATCTAAGTTACTTGTCTGGATTCAAAATGCTAGGAGGTGTCTGAGGATAAATTTGAACTCCAGACCTAGAGTTCTAGTTACTGGGCCACCAGTTGTCTATTAGGACTGGAAAGTGCCTCAAGTGAGAATAATAATCCACATTTAATGTTTATTAGAGGTTCTCAAGACGAAGCTTAATAAGTGACACTCTATTAATGTTTTCCTGTCAAGACTGGGCACCTTTGTTTGGAAAAAACTCTTTCTGTTTATATGAATTGATGCAGGGCAAAGCAAGTAGAATCAGCGGAGCAATATAACTTAGATGACAAGAATAACATCAAAAAGAAATTGAGCATGGCATCATTATAATGACCAAGCTTGATGAGAAAGTGCACATTATATTTTGTTTGCTTGTTTTAGTAGGAGTGGAGGGGCATTGGATACAGAACACTGTATTGATATCACCTCTCTGATGCCATGATCATCTTTGAGAACAAAGGACCAACATTCTCATCAACTCAAATGTCACTTCCTCCATGAAGTTTACCCTGATGCTCCCTGGTTATGACCACAGCCTTGCATCTCACTGAGTAGAACATACTGCGTGCTGTATTTCTCCAGTGTTTATGGAATATTGTGTCTTATAGAATTTAGGAGTTTTATGGAATTTAATGTTTTATAGAATTTTAGAGTTCAATTAGTTTTCAACCCTCTTTTTTCATATGAGAGAAATGAGTGCATGGGATGAATTGGTCATTTGGTGTCTTAGCTTCCTATAGATATTTACCTTTTATCTAAACTTTGTATTCCCCTCTCTGAAGTCACTTTTTAATTTTTTAATTTTTATTTTTTAGGGTTTTGCAAGGCAAATAGGGTTAAGTGGCTTGCGCAAGGCTACACAGGTGATAAGTGTCTGAGGCCAGATTTGAACTCAGGGAATCCTGACTCTAGAACTGGTGCTCTATGCACTGCACCACCTAGCTGCCCCAAGTCACTGTCTTTTTCAAGAACAAGGACTAACAACAACATTTCCCCATCAATCTCAGAATTTAGCATAATATTCTGTGCATAGTAGATGGCTAATAAATGATTATCAAAAAAATAAACAGCTGTTCTTATGGATCAGCAGGGAGAGATAAAAGAAAGGCGAATGAGACTTGGAAATAATAATATAATAATATTAGAATGGAAGCTCCTTGAGACAGGAACTGACTTTCTTGTTGCTAATATTTGTATTACCAATGCTTAGCCCAGAAAATACTTAAAATGCGTTTTGACTAATAGATGTCATTACTATATCTTCTTATTATGATTATCTAATTATCCCTTCCACTTTGAAAATTTCCTCATTGTAGATTCAAGATACAGTGATTTGGAATAAGAAATGAAATTGGAATTTTTTTGAGTTTTGTGGAAATCTCAGATATCATGCTTAGGCCAGCAGATAACATAGAAAGGCATAAAATAAATGTATAGTATTATAAATACCACAAAAAAGAAAAAAAAAAAGCAAAAGAAAAAAATCAGACTTCCTCTTTGGAATGAAGGGAGGACCAAAAAATTTCACTTAGATTTTCCAGGAGTGCTACTCCTCTGATGCTTCCTTCCATAATGTGGAAGGGATTACTGTAGGATTATATGGAATATAAATAAAAATACACAGATTTATATTTATATATATACATATACAGCTCTATCTATATATTCATTTGTGTATGTGTATAAATATGTATATATAGACATACACACACATAAAATATGTGCAAATATGTTTATATGTACACAGAGATATGTTTATAATATATTTATTATGTATAAATAATGTATAACTGTATAAACAATATTTATACATATATACCATAATGACAGAATTTTTATAACACTTTATGGTTTATAAAGCAACCTCATCCCAACAACCCTGTGAAGTTGTTAACTTAAGCACAATTATTTCCCCACTTTACAGAAGAGGAAACTGAGTGATAGAGTGATTCAAGGGACTGGTCCAAGGTCACACAGCTAGGAAGTCATAGAATCACAGAATCTTGGGAGGGATCTCAGGGTTCACATGCTTCTGTCTGTATCTGCATAAAAATTACCTCTCTACACTCTCCCTGAAAACCTCAGATGGGGAATGATCACTTCCTGAGGCAATCCATCTCATTTTTGATTGTTCTGATTGTTAGGAAGTTTTTGCTTAAGACAAACAGAAATCTGTCACCCTGAAGCATCTACCCTTTCCTTCAACTTCTGTGTTCTGGAGTTAAATAGAACAAATTTAATCCCCTTTCCACATGACAGTCTTTCAAATATTTGAAGCCAATTATTATTCCTCTTCCCCCCCCCCCATTCAGCTTCATCTTTTCTTGGCTCTAGGCTACCTATCCTCAGTTCCTGCTAGATATTACAGGTCCCTCAGACTTAGCTAGGAGCCCCAATCTTGACTTTCTGACCCCCCAAGAATCAAATCCTTTCACTATTGGGAGGGAGAATTGATTTCTGTCCTCTGTTGTTATTATTTGTCCTTTGTTCTGGAAGAGGACCATGACGTCAGGAAGGGGCTGCTGTGCTTTTCAAGTGAATTGGATTTAAGTGAAGGAGGATTGCGCAAAGTCACTAAACTCTCTCATCTGGAGTCAACTGCATCCAGTGGCACATCCACACAACTAGAGATGATTCTGGGTGCAGTGGAAGGACTCTGCCTTTTTAAACTAAAGTCTTGGGTCAACTGAAGCTTTGCCCACTCAGTGATTAAGACTAGGTAAGAAATGAAGCAAAAAAGACCTCTTTTGCTTATTCAAAAAATAAATTAGTCTGGGAGAGGAAGACCCTTAAGGTTTCTGTCATAAACAGAAACAATTGCTTTTTATAATCACTCAAAATTGACCCCTGTGGGCTTGGACTGGGACTTATTGTTGGCCAATTAATGATCTCTAGAGTGATTTGGTCCTTAAGAAAGAAGTCTAGTCAGTAAACCCAAAGATATCTTGTCTAAAAATATGTGCCTCTTGAATAAAAAATACTTTATGGCTAAAAATTGCCAACCATCATCTGAACCTACAGTGAGTTATAACCTCTTGGCTGATGGAAGGTCTTGCCATGATGCTGGGGGCTGCAGACTGATCAGGTGATAGTTGCCAAAGATTGGAGTAGCTGTGGCACTTTCTTAAAAAAAAAATACAATGAAAGGGGCAGCTAGGTGGCGCAGTGGATAAAGCACCGGCCCTGGAGTCAGAAGTACTTTGGTTCAAATCCGGTCTCAGACACTTAATAATTACCTTGGGCAAGCCACTTAACCCCGTTTGCCTTGCACAAAAAAAACAAAACCCTAAACAAAACAAAAATACAATGAATTTTGCCAAATCTATTGATTCTTCCTTTTCCTTTGAACACTTAGAGGCTATTGTAGGATTATTAAATGATCTAATTTCAGTATTGTTGTATCTCAGGGTAATAGAGAGGCCCAAGTTGAGAGAGAGAAAGGTGGGGACATAGATGGTCAGTGCAGCAGGTAGAATACACATAACATTTATCAATGAAATTTGTCTTCTTACATGGACATAATTTGTAACATCCCCATATAATTAGAATTATAATGACCAAGATCACTGATCATAGATTATTTTAACAGATAATAATAATAATAATAATGATTATAATGATAATGAAAAAGTTTGAAATATTGTGATAATTACCAAAATGTGACATAGAGTCACAATGTGTTGGAAAAATGATGCCTATGAACTTGTTCAATGTAAGGTTGCCATAAACCTTCAATTTGTGAAAAAAAAAACCCACCTCAATATCTACAAAATACAATAAAATGATATATGTCTATACTTATGTGACTGAGCAAAATCACTTTCCCCTACTGAGACTTAATGTCCTCTTCTCTTAAATAAAAGGATTAGACTAGAATATAAGTCTTAATCTGGAGTCCATGAACCTCCAAGAAATCCATGGATAAATTTCCAGAAGTTCATTTACTTGAATGGGAAAAATGTTTTTATTTAATATTTTTTGTAATGTCAATTGGTTTTATCTTGTACACTTAAAAACATGATTCTAAGAAGTAGTCCATAGATTTCCCCAGTTTACCAAGTCAGCTTTATGATCCTCCCTCAAATTTAAGAACCTCTAAACTAGAGAATCTTCAAGGCTATTTCCTACTCTGAAATTCTAGTAATATATTGAGTAAAGATGAATCCCTGGTGCAACTGTGTGAGGGTTTTTTAATTGGGACAGGATGGCAAAATACATTTTATCATTAGAGTACAATATACTTTTGGTTGGATCCTGGAGAGTGTTTTATGATTAATTATAGTGATGAATAGCTGTATGAATTTAAGCCTAAATAATGGAATGGAATAGACCTTGTGGAAAGAGTCATGGACTAGTAATCAGGGGTTCTGAATTCTAGTCCTAGAAACCAAAAATGATGAGGAGACAGGAGACCGTATGGTATAAAGATTGTTCAAAGAGACTGAAAAAGACTTATTAGACTGGAGAAGAGCAGACTTAGAGGGGACTTGATTTTTGACATCAAAATATCTAAGTACGGCTGTCATTTAAAAGGAAGATAAAGTTCATTTGATTTCCAATCCCACATTAGAAATTTAAGCTTTGTGACCTGGGCAGGTGATTTAGCCTCTTTCTGCCTCAGTTTTCTCATCTGTAAAATGAGGATAATAATAGTATATATGTCTCAGAGTGGTTGTGAGAATAAAATGAGATAAAATTTATAAAAAACACTTTACCAACTTCAAAGGCCTATATAAATACTGGCTCTTATTAGCTACTGTTTTTGTTCTTCCTGGCCCCGGAAGTCAGAACTATAAGTGAGAGCAAGTTTTAGAGAGGTAGATTTCAACTTAATGGAAGGGAAAAATGGGGCAGTCACAATCTGGAATGGGCTATCTCAGGAGTTGGCAGGGTTGGGGTTAGACCTTTTTACAGAACATCTTTGTTATTAACAGAGACCAGATCTTCTCTCCTCAGGATTATTGTTGAGGCTTTCCTATTCAGGAATGACTAAGGCTAGATTGGACTCTATGTTGGTTCCAAATTGGAGATGCTGAGTCAGCTATTATTTTTCCATGTGACCTTTGGATGAGTCTTGAGAGCTGATTGTTAAATTTCAGCGTGAGCTTCACCTTTGGAACAGCAAATGCTCTAAAAGCAGGGTTTGATTTATTACTTTGTTGATTGTTTAGATTTGATGATGATGATGATGTTTGTCTTCTGCTTTCAAAGAAGAGCATTACATCAGGGAGATGATGCCGTGATAAGCACATGAATTGGACTTGAGTGCGAGGATGCTGGGCTAAATCACCAACTCCCTTTCTCATCCAGAGTCATCTAGGTCCAGATGAATCGGGATGACTGGAGATGACCCTGGAGGTGAGGTATCCTAAGGCACACAGCTAGTTTCAAGTGTCTGAGGCTGAATTGGAACTCCTGTCCCAACTCTAAGATCAGTGCTCTATCCACTGAACCATCTAACTGCCCCCTTGTTTAGATTTAAGAAAATGATGGAAGTGTATCAGGAATGTTCTGGGAGTCAGTTGTAAAATGTTACCAGTATGTCCTGGTAAAGCACCCAATAGGTTTCAGTCAAATCAGTTCAGAATCTTTAGCTTATTCTTACATATTCTTTTTTTTTAGGTTGTTTTTTTGCAAGGAGAATGGGGTTAAGTGGCTTGCCCAAGGCCACACAGCTAGGTAATTATTACATGTCTGAGGCCAGATTTGAACTGAGGTACTCCTGACTCCAGGGCCAGTGATCTATCCACTGTGCCACCTAGCCACCCCATTCTTACATATTCTTCAGCACTAAACATTGGTTTGGTTAATAGCTCCTATTTGATCAACCAAAGATATTGATCAAAACTAGGTTTTATAATATATTTTGGGGGGCAGCGAGGTGGCACAATTAGAGTGCTGGTCAGGAAGGTTCATCTTTCTGGGTTCAAATCTGGCCTTAGATATTTACTCACTGTGTGACCCTGGGCAAGTCACTTATCCCTGTTTATTTCATTTCCCTCATCTATACAGTAATCTAGAGAAGAAAAAGGCAAACATCTTTACCAAGATACCTCAAACAGTGACAGAGAGTTGGACACAGCTGAAAAAAATTGAAAAAAATAATAGTATTGCAATACCCAAGTTCAAATACAGACTTTCATCTTCCTGAGTTCAAATCTGGCCTCGGATACTTACTAGCTGTGGGACCAATGATATATGTGTGACTAAAAATATGTCAAGTTATTTAATCCTGTTTGTCTTAGTTCCTCATTTGTAAAGTGAGCTGGGATTGTGGAAAGAGTCATGGACTAGTAATCAGGGGACCTGAATTCTAGTTGGAAACCAAAAATGATGAGGGGATAAGAGACTGTATTGTATGAAGATTATTCAAAGAGACCGATGCTGTTTATATTGGAGAAGAGAAGACTTAAATGGGACAGGAAGAGTCAGACAGACCTGAAATGATTGTACAGCACAGAGGAAGCAGAGCTCCTGGATGAGGGCAGTCATGGTAACAAAGGAACCATGAGGGGAAGGGGTCACACTGCCAACCAAATGACAGAGAATGCCAGGGCTGAGATAGAAATTGTAGGAGTCAGAATGATAGTGGGTGCTATGAGAATGAGAGAAATGCTATTTACTGGAGCCATGCTGAGAGAGCCAGAGTTAGAAGTGAGGGAGTGACTATGGACTAGAGGATCTCAGTTGACCTACCAGAAGAGGAGGGGCATGCTGGGGTGTGTTGACCTTAGAGAGGAGAAAGAGAACAACTGAGGCAGGCTGATCTGACCATGGGACTTCATTAGCAATGAATAAGGCAGGGACTCACTAATTGGTACTGTGAGTTTGGAAAGGGAGGATGGACTGTGACTAAACGTGGGAGTTTGGTGAGATCATGGAACAGGAGAGCCCAGAAAGAAGGAGGGGCATTCCAACCATTGCCTTCTACTGTCATTATTGCCTTTAACTATTTCATTAAGCTCAGTGATTGAGGGGCCTGAGGAGAGAATCTTTGAGAGGTATGACCCTGGGAGGAGTAATAATGATTATGGATAGCTGTGTGAACTTGGCTATCGATAGATTACTGTCTGTCTTAACCCTGGATTCTCAACTGTATCACTCTGCCTGGGTCTCTATTTCTTCATGTGCAGAATAAGGAATTGGATAATTTCTGTGATCTCTTCTAAATTTACGATCTCTGATGATCTAAATGTTACTGGAAGAGGAGGTGAGACACTCAAGGATCAACAAAAGCCTGGTATATCTCAGAGTGTTCCCTCTGGGGAACAGAGGGAGAGGGAAGTAATTACAGTATAATAGAAACAGAAGTCCTTCATCTAAGGCAGCTAAATGGAAGAGTGAAAAAGGACTGAGTCAGGAGAATTTGAGTTCAAATCTGTCCTTAGACACTTCACAGCTGGGGGATCCTACCTGCCTTCATTTCCCCATCTGTAAAATGGGGGATGATGATAGTGTATCCCTCTCAGAGCTGCTGTGAGAATAAACTGAGATATTATCCAATGCCTCATAGCCCTCAATATACACAAATTCTGTCTATTTTCATGATGAAGTAGAAAAGGTTTAAGATTTAGAATCAGAGGATGTAGGTTTGAATTCTGGCTAATACATACTATTTCAGTCAAGTTTTTCAAATTCTATTATCTATCTCTTTGAACCTTGAATTCTGGTTGAAACACACTACTCTGTTGAGATTTCTCAAGATCTATTATCTCTCTGAACTTAGAATTCTGACTGGTACAAACTACTTTATAGTATTTCTTCAAGATTCATTGTCTCTCTGAGCCTCAGTTTCTTCATATGTAAAATAAGGAAGTAACGGAGGGAATTTATTTGGGGAGAAAGTGTTGCACAGTGGAAAAGATACTGCCTTTTGAGACAGAGGAGGAGGTGGGTTTAAATTTACTCCTTTGACACTGCATGACCTTGTGAAAGACTAAGCCTCAGTATTCTCATCTGTAAAATGGGAAATGTTGGATTGGATATCCTTTGAGTTTCCTTTTAACTCTAGATCAAAGATCTTTTCTACCTTTATAGTTGATTTTGTACCCTTTAAATACTTAGAATTTGTGTTTCTCTCCTTGTCCCAATTATTTGTAATCGTGAAACATCAGGTCTAAAAAAGAGATAATTTAGTCCATTATATATCGATTTGCAGAGATGAAAATCGAAGTCCAAAGAGGTCAGGGTTTTGCCCAAAGTCATACAGCTCAATTTATGGAAGAACCAAGATTAAGCTTCAGGAATCCTTACTTTCAGGGCATTGCTCTTCCAACTGCACACCCTGTTTGCCTTCTCTATTTTCCTAATATTTCAGTCATTAACTTAAAAGAAAGTAAGTGTCCCAGTTCTATTGAAATGGGGACTTCCTCTTCTTGGAAGGCATTCCTTTTCAGATTTCTCCCCTTTCCCCTCAGTCACCCTGTACAGCTTTAAAATTAGTTTAGTAAAAGCATATAAGCCCAATTAAAATATTGCTGCCTAGATAGCTTTTGGTCCAGAACAGGGATGCTTTGTCTGCTGGTAAAACCATTACATATGCTATTGGCGTTCTGGCTCACATCTTGTGAAATACAGCCTGGTGATAAATCTCCAAGCTGGCATCTCCCAAAAGGAAGCTTTTTCTCTCTTTTCCTTCTTGTCTCCCCTCACACCACCCCGCCCTGTGATCTCTCTGCTTTTCTTTCCTCTGTTTTCCCCTTCCTACCCAACCTGAAAGTGGGAAAATTTTTACAACCATTAGGAAATATGTGATAAAAATGGCTAAACTGTTTATACCCTTTGATATAGCATCAGTACACCTGGGACTATACTATAAAGATGTCAAAGAAAGAAAGGTCCCACATATATAACAAAGTATTAATAGTAGAACTTTTGTGGTAACCAAAAACTCAAATCAAAACAAAACCCCAATCAACTGAGAGGACAACGTGGCAAAGTGGGAAAAGTCTTGAGTCTAGAATAAGAGAGCTTCATTTGAATCTAATTTTAGGAGCAATAAGGTGGCACAATAGATAATTCTGGAATTAATAAGAACTGAGTTCAAATTCACTCTCAGATACTTACTAGTTATGGTTGAGCATTTAACCTCTCTTTACCTCAGTTTCCTCATCTATAAAGTGGGGATAATAGCAGCTTCGTCTCTCAGGGTTTGATGTGTGGATCAAATGACACAATAATTGTAAATCACCTAGCCAAGTGCTTCACATATAATGCCTTAGTAAATGTTAATTATTATCATTATAATAATAATTATTATTATTAATGCCCCTTATCTGACACATTTCCTATGTGAGACTTGGGTAAGGCAAATTAGCTAATTTTGATCTCAGTTTCCTCATCTGTTAAAAATGATGAGGTAGGACTTGATGACCTGAGGTCCCTTCTAGCACAAAGAGAATAGTCCTCAGTAAGAAATCATGAGCAGGAGAACTTCAGAAAAGTCTTGCAAAACCTGCATGAACTGATGCTGAGCGAGGTGAGCAGACCAGAAGGACACTATACACACTAATAGCAGCATTGAATGATGATCAACTATGATCTAAAGGATTTTGATAGAAAATACCATCTACATCCAGAGAAGGAATTTTTGAATCTGAATGAAGATCAAAGCTTACTATATTCAATTTTAAAAATTTGTTTTATGTTTTGTTTTTTCTTCTGTTTTTTTATCCCCTTTTGATTCTTCTTTTACAATATGATTAATATGAATATATGTTTAATATAGTTATACTTGTATAACTAATATAAGATTGCTTTATGTCAGGGTAAGGGGAAGGAAAGGGAGGAAGGGAAAACTGTGAAATTTAAAACCTTAGCAAAATGATTTATGAAAATTATCTTTGCATGTAGTTAGAAAATAAATAATAAAATATTTAAATTTTTAAAAAAGATATTAGGGAAATGTTTGAAGAAATTGTACTATTTGGATAGGATAGAATATTACTGTGCTGAAAGAAATGATGAAAACAGGGAATTCAGAGAAGAAGCATTGAAGGAATTGATCCACAACAATGAAGGCATGAAAAAAGCACTCTTTTTTAAAAAAAAAATATGAAACCCTGTGCAAAACTAGGGTTACAAATAGAAAGAAAGGAACCCTCACCCTCAAGAAACAGTGGTGGGGGAGTGGTGGATTAGGTATTTTGGTTTGGGGAAGTCATAGGGATGATGAGTTGAGTCATGACTGGCATGCCCTCTCCAATAGCAATGGAAGTACTCATGATTACAAGGGAAAGGGTGGAGAGGAGAAGAGTATCTATGGATATGATATAGGGTGGATGCAAAGTCTATTTGTCCGTGGGGTGTAGCAGTACACTAGACAAATAGCAAGAAAATAGGCCCAGATGGCATGTGAAGAATGACTGGGGACAGTGACATAGAGTGATCCAGGCACCCCATTCACCAGTCAAAATGGTGTAGGCACCAGGAGATGAGTGCCAGGATTGAAAGGGTTAATGTTCCCCAGTAGAGGACAGTAGACAAAGCAAAGAGAATTATATACATAATGAATGCACTACTACTCTACAGGATTATAACCCCAGAAGACAACATGCCAAAGTCATGACCAATCTTGGTTCCAGTTGACTGATAATGAAGGGCATATCCCTTTTCTGAGAAAAGAATTAGTGGGTTTCAAGAGCAGAATGCTACACATGTTGCTCAATCTTGTAGACCTGTTGCTTTCTTCTATCCACTGATTTGCCATTGCAAAGGAAGGTAGGGGTGTGCATGTGTGCGTGCACGCTCTGTGTGTGTGTGTGTGTGTGTGTGTGTGTGTGTGTGTGTGTGTGTGTGTAACAAAAAAGTTAACAAAACATCCAGACTCCCTTTTATGGACTTTTTTTCCACTGAAATTTTACTGAAACCCAATGGTTTAGGACTTTGGTTCTAACAGGAGGTCCTAGGGTCATGGTTTCCCAACTTTTCTATAAGTCTCCATCATTTTCGACTTCCAGTAAACTTTCCCACACTCTCTATTCAGTATGAAAGGAAACACATTCTTGAGTTTACCATGCATCTGCACACACAAAATAAAATTAAATACAGAGTAGTTTTTTTAAAGAAAACTTCCTTTAGTACATAATATTTCCACCCCCCCCCAAAGTCCTGGGCTTCCTTCAATATAGCTCAAATCCCCATTTCTGCAAGGTGACTTTCTTGCCTTCCATCTCACAATGATTTCCCTAGATTACCTCTCATGATTTACACTGTACTGTGTGTTTGTGTGTGTGTATGTGTGTGTGTGTGTGTGTTAGTGTGTGTATACATTATATTGTGGTACCTAGGTGGTGCAGTGTATACTGGCCCCAGAACATCGGCCCTAGAATCAGGAGGATCTGAGTTCAAATCCAACCCCAGATGCTTGTTACTTCCTAACCATGTGTTCCTGGTTAACCCTGCTTGCCTCACATTCAAGGGTATCTCGGGTGCTCCTGATCCATATATGACCCAGATGGCTCTGGAGGAGAAAGTGAGGCTGGTGACTTAGCACAGCCCCCCTCACTCCAATCCAATTCATGTGCTTGTCATGGCATCACCTCCCTGATGTCAGGGTCTTCTTCAAGAATGAAGGACAAAGAACAACAATACATAATATGCACACATATGATGCATATAATGTCATGATCCATATGTGCACACATACATATACACAAATAGCTGTATATATATGAATAATATTTTATATGCTGTTTTTGTATATTGTTTCTCCATTAGAATGTGAGTTCCTTAAGGACAGGGAATATAGTTTTGCCTGTATTTGCATCTCTGGCACTTAACATAGTGTTGACACTTGTAGGTGCTTATTAAGTCCATATTGGTTAAGTACAACTTTTAATATATTTTAATAGGATAATAGAATTACTTACTGCACCATTCCCACATAACCTTGACAAAATTTCTTGTTCCCTCTTTGGGTATATGGATCCCAGCCTGGGAGGCTTTACCTTAAAACAGGGTTCTTAACCCGAAGTCCATTAACTGATTTTTTAAAAACACATATTTATAGCTAGATTTCAACATAATCTATTTCCTTTATAATACCATGTATTTTATGCATTTAAAACAATTCTATTCTGAGAAGAGGTCCAGCCTGTCAAAGGCGACTAGGACACTCTCTCTTCTTCTCTTCTCTCTCTCTCTCTCTCTCTCAAACAAAAGTTAAGAACAAAGAAGGGAGAAGCCTGTATCTTAACCAGATAGGTCTTCTAAATTCACATCCTCCCTCTCCTCCTTACTTTCAAGTCAAATCACATTTGATTTACAGGGTTTTAGAACCATGGGCTCCTAAGAAAGTCCCAAAGATTGTTTGCTCTAAGCTACCTTGTTCTCTAGGGAAGGATCCAGAGACCCAGGAAGAGGGAGGGATTTGAACAAGGCCCCATCAATTGGAGCATTTATTCGTGGAGGGCTAGAACTCAGATCTCCCAATTATAGCCTTCTACTGCCAACAGTTGCTTCCAAAGGCAATTCCCTCATTCATTTTTCCTCCTTTTTCTCTCCCTGATGATATAGGCAGTAAATCAGTGGCTGGGCTGCCTTGGCCCACTCTGTCACCATGCCTGGCTGAAGCTACAATTAGAGGCTGCCCTGTTTGAGAGTCAGTACCCAACAGCCATGGAGGATTAATTAGGCCTGATATGAAACCCAGATGTGCCCTGTTAAATGGAAAACCATAGGGAGAACCATCCTGCCTTCTTTCCAAGTGGCTGGAGCAATAAGAATCGCCCACCCAGAATAGCGGTTGGAAGAAGAGATGGATCCAAGGGAAAGACCGGCTAGAATTTGAATCTTCAGGGCCACTTCCACTGTCCCTATAACCTACTGTTCCCAAGACTTTTAGCTCTGAGTGTGAACAATGACAGGGCTTCATAACCCTTTACCAATTTAGTTCGACCAACCTTTGCTCTCATTTTATCCTTAGGGAGTGGCTAACCTGGCAGCTGGGCTTGAATCGAGGAAGACCCTGACTTCAAATGCTATCTCAGACACTCGCTCACTGTGTGACTCTGCCTAAGTTACTTAACCTCTCCCAGCATCAGTTTCCTGATCTATAAAATGGGAATAATAATAGCATCTACTTCCCTAGGTTGCTGTAAAACATGAATGAGATAATATTTCTAAAGGAATTTATAAATAGTAAAGCATCATATAAATATCAGCCATAATTATTAATAATTTGAAGGATGGCAGGTATGACTGGCAGATCATCCAAAGGGAGGATGGGAAGAGATAATAAAGTCAGGAGTTTGGAAACACCATTCATAGAAATTAAGAGTCAGAAGAAACCTTAAAGGTCATTTAATTCATCCCATACATGAACAAAAAGAAATCCATTTGGAGTATCATAAAAAGTGGTTGGTCATCTAGCCTCTGTTTGAGACTGATCAGCAGGAAGGACTCCCTGATTTCCTGCATTGTGCTTCCATTTTGGACAATTCTGATTTCTTGGAAGTTAGCCCTTTGATCAGGCTAAAAATTTCCCTTCTGTAATTTCCCCTGTTGCTCTAATTCTTTCCCATGTGACCAAGCAGATTAAGTGTAAATCTGCTTCTGCATAAGAACTCTTCTGATCCTTAGACACAACTTCCATGAACACCCAAGTTGATTTTTTTGGAACTCAAGTATTGGACATCACATTTTTCCTGACTAAATATCATCTCTTCCACTAATATTATTCTCTGAAGCCTCATCATTGCACAGATGTGATTGTGGGTTCCTGGAAGCTAAGCCAGGAAAGGGCAAGTTTTGATAGTTTTTACCAAGTGGGAAAGCTTTGAATCAGAGTCATGATGGGTTGTGTGACTCTTGTCTGAGGACAAGCCTAGTTGAATTCTGAGAGACTCATTAGTTCTCCTCAGTTTGGTCATAAGATGTTGAATTTTTGGGCCACAGAAACTACCTAGCTGTCTATTACTCTTCTCTCTCTCTCTCTCTCTCTCTCTCTCTCTCTCTCTCTCTCTCTCTCTCTCTCTCTCTCTCTCTCCCCCTCTCTCTCTCATTATTTATGTCACTTATTTTACTTTACAGTTCTATCTGAACATACCCACCTTTCTCTTCTTCCCAATTAATCTCCCTTTGTAACCAAGAGTATACAACCAAAAAGAAAGTAAGGATCACTGAAAATTTTGTAAAGTTTTAAGAAAGATCACACTATCTGTGTCAAAGGATGACTCATCCACATCAATAACGATCTTTGGAGGAATGAAATTTCATCTAATTAAGTTCATTACATAATTCCAATCTGATATATTTTTGGTTCCTCTTGGCAGGTGACATTGTGCTAGCTTTATCAAGCCTGGAACACTACAGAAACTCCTGGAAGGGATTTGTAACTTATCAAGAATTTTACTTAACTATCCACACAAGAAAAACCAAATGGATGAAGAATACCTGCTGTCCAGATTATGACATGACATGCAATTAGATAGACAACCTGAACATTTTTTATTGGAATTTGTTTATTTGAATATCCAGGACAAATTGACAAATGGAGGAGAGCAGTCTGAATGGCCTTAAGCAAACTGCAAAGCTCCTTTTATGATCCTAAGATTCTCCTAAAATACAAAGACCCATCTTTTCAAAGTCAAAAAAATTCTACTAGAGTGATTTTGAACTGTTAGATATACTCTGATTAGGAGCAACAATTCCATTCAAGGATAATGAGAAACAAATATTTATTGCTATTTAGAGAGAGCTGAGGAGAACAGAGATGAGAATTGGAGTACTAATATCACATTGCACCAAGAGAATTATGCAGATGGTAGTTCAAATGTACAGTGGGATATATGCTCTGGATAGAGGCCCAGAGCTAATCAGGACTTAGGCTTATGTAGAATGGTTAGATAAGCTGATATGACACTGATGGAAAATGATATGGGGAAAGCAGTGGGTTGGGGTGGGCCAATGAATGGAAGGAACACCCTATTAGAATATTTATCAGCTTTGAAAAGATGGGGGCAAGGCCTGCTCTCTGCATTGTTCAAACCTTAGCATGCATTCATCTTGGGAGCTGATGTTTTCACTGGCTTATATTTTGAAAAAAAAATTCAGAGAAGAGCAATGGAGAAGAGCATGTTAAGTAGATACTGACCATAACACATATAACTAGTGAGAAACTTGGGAGAATAGGAATAAGGCATGGTATCAAGTAAATATTTGAGAAGAAAAGAAGATAGGGCAGTCATGTGTCAAGGGTAAGGCAATAAGTGGACAACCTAAAGTGTGAAGCCTCCAGGATGTTGGGTAGCTTCTTAGTAGCTAGCTTATGGGATGATATGGATAAAGAGGGACATGCATGGGCCCAGAGTGAGAGCCTGGAGTTAAAGACCCCACAGTGTCCAATGAAGTAGCCCCATTCTTCTGTCACCCAGACAGTATGTGTGCTAACCTATGCGACCTGGATCACCATTTGCATCCTTGGAGGAATCTCCTAAATTAATGAAACCACAAATCCTTTTGAGCATTTGAGAGTTAAGAGACTTTAATCACTATCCTTCCCAATTTTGTGTCATCTTAAATTTAACAAACACATCTTTATTCAAGTCAATGAAAAAATGATCAACCTGCTCCCCCTTCAGCTTCTGCCCCAGGACAAAGGTCAATTCTTGGAACCCTTTATTAGAGAGCTTTAGGAGGTAAGACCTAGCTGGAGGGGGTTTGAGTAATGCAATAGATCAGCCACGTAGTAGAAAAGGATATTTCCAGGACAGTAAAGTTAAGGTTAGCCTGTTTCTTAGTTGCATGGTTTCCAAAGGCCCCCTTAGGCTAAGTATGGTCTTAGCAGGCTTGGAAATAGGAAGAAATTACATTCTTATACATTTTTTAAAGCCAATACACCTGCCTACTTCTCTTTACCCCATTAGAGAGAGAACAGACCCTTGCCTCCCTCTCCAAACAATACCCAACAGAGCCATTAATGCCATTTACCAGATCCCCTTCCTCCATTCTCCTCTGGGCAGTCACACTGTGCCCCATTAACCAGCTGCCATGGATGAATGTGGTCCCTGTGCCCAGGTTGAGTTACAACTTGCTGTGTTCTTGAAGCTGTAGCCTCTCCTTAGGGAGGAAGGGTATGCTATAATGTAAGTTATTATTGTATTATTAATAATAGACCTGGATATTACTAGAGCTCTTGCTGATCCCCAGGGGAAATGGTGAATTGGCTCTGGAGAATGTCAGCCAAAGCTCTTTAACAGAGGCCTGAGATTGTTGCTCCTCTGTTGCTGCATGGCCCAATGTTCCCAGGAAGCTGTTTGATCAAAAGGGCTCTCTGGTTTCTCCTCCAGTTCTACACAGGCAAAGAGAGGTCATCTCTTAGGATACTTCTCGTTTCTTCATCTGCTTTTAGCTTAGCTTCTGAAATCAGACTGGTTTTCCCAGTGTGTACATGTTGAGGCCTCAGAGAGAGGAGATGGAGTTAAAGACCCCGTGATGAACAGACTCTGTTCTTCTGATAAAGTAGCATGTCTACCCAGATGGGTGCAACAGCACTAATCTAGGAGATCTAGGTCCAAGACCTTCTCAGGTACTCAGTCGAGGTCTAATGCTAGTTGCTTCCAGCTCTGTTTCAAGTTGGTTATCTCTTTAGTAGGGTGCGTAAGGGACTGGACCAGATGCTTTCTGAGGACCCCTCCAACTCTAGCTCAGATAATCAATGTTTTAAGGCTCCTTCCAGGTCTGACATTCTACATTCTAATAGTTTCCCTCCACGTTCTGATGGTTTAAGTTCTAGAGGCCCTCCCAGTTGTGCCATTTTGTATTTGAAGAACTACCCTAGCTTTGTCATTCTGCATTCTCAGGACCTTCCTAGCTTTGATATTCTTAGCCAATCAATAAACATTATTAAATGTTTACTATGTTTTCTAAGTCATATAAGACTTGAAAGGATGGTATGACTGTATATTTATTTTTAGGGTATCAATTTTTTTTAAAAATCTAACTTCTATTATATATTCTATTTAGGCAAAAATGATAGTTTTTCCTTGAATGATCTATACACTTCTCATAAGAATTTGTTAGGAAAGAAAAATGAGTTGATGATTATTGATGTCTTCTCCATGATCTTTCCTAAGGGCAATAATACTCTCTGGAATTCCCCCCCCCCCCGTTTTCATTTTTTAATCCTCTTTTGGATATTTTGACATACTTCCTGCATTGTTTTCATTTACCCATATTTCTCCCTAACTCAATAACTTCAGTACTTCCTTTTTTAAAGGATAAAATACAAATTCTTGTTTTGAGCACTTAAAGGACTTCACAATCTGGTCCCAATCTATCTTCCCAAACTCATTGGGTATTATTATTCCCCTTCCTGTACTTGCTGAGATGCCTAAACTAGCCTTTTCTCTCACCCTCCCATACATCGCTCCATCTCAATCCCTTTGACTTGATGGTCCCTATGACAGATGTCTGAAATGTACTCCATCCTCATTCTAGCTTGAACAAATCTCTCCATTCTTTCAAGATACAGCTCAAATACCATCTTCTATGTGAAGCCTTTTCTGATTACTCCTCTCACTCAAAACTTCTAGTGGCCTTCCTACTAAACTATCCTGTTTGAATATAATCTCTCTGAATAAGGACCTTCTTAGTGCTTGGCCCATAGAAGGAGCTCAATAAAAGTTATTGATGAGGGGTAGCGAGGTGGCACAGTGGAAAGAGCACTGGCCCTGGAGTCAGGAGGACCTGAGTTCAAAAATGGACTCAGACAATTGCCTTACACAAAGAAAAAAATACAAAAAGAGAAAGTTATTGATTAATTGCAAAATGATGTTAGTTCCAACATGGGTTATGTGGGCAGATGTATATGTATGTGCGTGTGTGTGTGTGTGTGTGTGTGTGTGTTAATACACTTAGTCTGATTCAATTGTTCTTACCATTTTTTACTTTTCTGTGATTCATCATGAAACAACATAATCTCCAAAGAATCAAAACTAAAAGCAACCAATGAAGAAACTTATGGTGGGTCTGAGTAGGATAGTCTGTGGCATATTATCACTAACAACACATGCAGTAAGTGGAATAAAATGGGTAATCCAGGAAATGTATCATAGCAGGCAGAAGGTGATGACTGAATCTCCACGAGGAGAGAACTCATGGACAAGAAATCACATGGAGCAACTTGAGGAATAAAATGTTACCATGTGTGGCCAGGCTCTCTGCTAACATATATAGAATAATCCCAAGGACAAGGATTTGGGTGTGTTTAGCCAGGTGAGAGGAATGCATCTTAGGTGCTCTAAGAAACAAATACAATGAATCACAGTCCCTCTGCTTTTCACTCGACTTGTTACCCTGTGAATTCTCTCAAATCTGGTTTTAAAGGCAATCAAAGGATTCCTTCTGATATTTCCTCATGTATTATTGAAATTTCACCATCTTCTTTTTATTAATTATATTATTAGTTTGTTATTAATTTATTATTGTTAGTATATATGGATTTATTTTTATTATTATTAATTATTAGTTCAATTAAATTAAATTAATTTAGTTTAAACCATTTGGTCTAATAGATTTGGATAAATATGTGTTATTATATACAGGATGATTCAGATGACTCCAGAGGAGAAAGTGAAGCTGGTGACTTTGTCCAGCACCCCCTCACTTAAATTCAGTTCACTTGCATGTCATGATATCAGCTCCCCAATGGCATGGTCTTCTTCAAGAATGAAGGAAAAACAAAACCAACAGCAACCTGTTATTGTCCACAGAATACAGAAACAGCATAACAAATAGTACAAAAACATATTTACATATTTTGACAATGTGTCCCAGTCATGAATGATTATAACTAAAGACATTTTTTCTCTATTAGCAGCAACAGATGACTTCTCCACAGGCTTGGAATCATACTTTAAAAAGTCTCACAGTTCAGTGGGCAAAGACTCACAAATTCTCAGGATCTCTTATCAAGGTAACTTCTTCATACTCTCTCAAAAAATGTTAGTTTCTTAATTTCAGGTGATTTTTTTTTATAAGATCGCTAAGTCTCAAAATCCTTTCACAGACTCCTCATAGATATGATAGTTAAACTCTAATCTCAGTCTCATGAAATTCTTCAAAGAATGGCTGTTGAACTGTCTTACTCTGAGATTCTATTCTCTATTTCTTGGAAAAACAGTAAAAATTCTCACAGTCTATGTGAGGGGGGACTATTTAAACTGGGGTCCTACATAACAATGCCCACAGTCTGATCTAAGACCTAAAAGAGGTGTTTAGTGCATTGAGTGGGGATTGTTGTCTTCAGAGGACTATGGGACATTATCGGCAAGAAGTAGAGGTCGAGAAGGTGGGAGGTAAGTCTATACCATTGGAAGAAGGTCACAGGTTCACTAAAAGTCTATATACTTACCCCAGCTGTTAACTTTCATTAAGTTAAACAATAGGCACCAAACTTCTATTATGTGTTAGGAATAAAAATATAAAGACAAAAAGGAAATAAACCCTGCATTCAAGAAGGTTGTATGCAATCCAGGGAGACACGTAAGTGTTATTTCTCTCCCTATAAGTTGACAAGTTGGTTTGACCACTTTTTCCTAAGTGGAGAAGCCCTACCTTTTGTCATTAAGCAAATAAGTTTCTTAACTTTGTCCTGTAGACTCATGTGGCTTGAACTGGCTTAGAATCATATGATTTAGAATTAAGCAGAGTTTTATATGTCATCTAGTGCAATACACTGGCGATGGAACTCAAGTCCAGTGAAATTAAATGATTTGCCCCATTTCACATAGATCATAAGTAGGAAGGTTGGAATTTGCTATTTTTAATAAGGGTGACCCCACCCTTCTAGTGACCCGCTCTCATATACTTGGGTGAACTCCTCATTTTCATGTACCCCTCAAAGCTGATTCATTCCTAATCTTGTTTTATTTTCTGCCTTCATCATAGCTATTATTTCATATGCATCCTTTTCACTCACATAACCATCACCTCTCATTTGGACTATTCAATAGCCTTTGAACAGTTTCTCCCTGCCACAAATCTCTTACCATGCCAGTCTCCCTTCCACTCAGCAGATATGATATGATGTGATGTGATTTGGTATGGTATGAAATGGTATGGTATGATAATTATTGGTCATTATCATTATGGCGTTGATATTATGCCCTAATTGTACAAATCTTGTCTCATTCATTCCTCATGACAATGCTAGGAGATCCTAGGTAGGTGCCATTGTTTAGTCATTTTCAGTCATATCCAACTCTTTGTGACCCTATTTGAGGTTTTCTTGGCAAAGATCCTGACCTTATCATTTCCTTCTTCAGCTCACTTGACAGATGAAGAAATTGAGGTAATCAGAGTTGAAGGACTTGCTCAGGGTCACACAACTGTCTGAGGCCAGATTTGAGTTCCGGAAATGAGTCTTCCTGACTCCGAGATCATTACTCTATCCACTGCACCACCTAGATAACGGGTATTATTATTATCACCACTTACAGAGAAGAACTGAGCCTGGCAGAGAGTACTTGGCTTGTCCAGCTGAGTGGAAAGTGATTTTTTTCCCCTAAAGTGTAGATCTGAACATGTCACCTTCGGGTTCAATGAGCTCCTGAGGGTCAAATGTAAAGCCCTATGTTTGTTTTTTCTAATTTGACTTCCTAGTCTTTCTTATACTCCTCATTTTCATGTACCCTCCAAAGCTGATTCATTCCTAATCTTTTCTTTTTCTGCCTTCATCATTAGCTATTATTTCAGATATGATATGATATGATTTGTATGATATGATATAATATGATATGTAATATGATATGGTATGAAATGGGATAATATGATAATCATTGGACCTTCTTATACTTACTTCTCTTACACACACACACACACACATTCTGTGGTCTAGTACACTGCCCTACTGTGTGTCTTCTCTGTTTTTTGGGTTATCTGACTCTCCTATCTGAAATACTCTGTCCCTTCACCTCATCCTTTTCATTGTCCTGGCTTCCTTGAACTTTCTCCAAAATTTAGCTCAATCCCTCCTTAGACCTTTATGACTTCTCCCAGCTACCCAGCTACTTGGTGTTATGCATGTCATTTCGCTCATGGAAGCTCCCTGAGGGAAGGAATTGTTTTGTCTTTCTCTGTAACCCTAGTACTCACTGCCGATACCTGGAAGAGTCTAAATGCTTATTGGCTTCTAGGATTCCAGGATTTTAAGGCAGTTAGATGGCACAATGGATAGAAAGCAGGATCCAAAAGTCCTGAGTTCTAATCTAGTCCCCCACACACTTACTAGCCATGTGATGCTGTATAACTTCTCTTTGCCTTAGTTTTCTCATCTGTAAAATGGAGATAATAATAACACCTACCTCCTAATGGGTTGTAATCCTTCATTCTCAAAGAGGAACAAAATGACATCACTATGTTAGAGTCAAGGTACCATGTGTTGACTATGACTACTGATCAGAGATCTATAGGAGCTCAGGTAGGGCACAAATAGTCCGTGGGAACTCCCCAGTGTAGTTGTGAGGATCAAATGAGACAGTATGCACAAACACAATGCAGTTATGCTATTGTTCAATCAATAAAGATTTATGAAGTCCTTACTGTATACCAGACAGTGTGATAAGCACTAGATGTACAAAAAGAGGAGTCAGTTCCTGCCCTCCACAAACTTTCAAAGATGGTGATGTCAACACTTGGAATGGTAGATTCATCCTCTAAGATTCTATGATCTGGGATCTTGAGTCTTCTACAGTTCCACAAGAAATTCAGGATATCTGAGAGCAATGTAAAAGTTAACCTTAAAAAGCATTTTATTGAGTATTTAAAACACATTTTGTATTATTTTTAAAACCCTATAGTTTCCTCCTTCATGAACAGGCTAAAATGCAGTGATGACCTATGAAGGAGACAGGAGAGGCAGTAGACCAAGGCCCAAGGTCTCAGATTTTCCTCCCTCCCCGTCATTTTTCTCCATTTAGTCTTTGGGTGGTAGTAGTGGAAGTGCCCAAATCAATAGGCAGACTGGCCTGGCATCGGGCCACATGGGCAGAGTCTAAAAGTGCTTGATGGCTCTGGGGAATAAGAAGCACTATAGAACTTTGGTGAAATATAATATTATTGCTCTAAATTTATTAATAGGGGGCTCAGTTTGGGCTTGCTGCCACCATGCTATAGTACTTTGGCTGTGTGGCATTACTTTCTGTCCTGCTTCACCTTTTTCAAAAGCAAATTTCCTTGGACATATTTTCTGTTGTAAAAAATGAGTATTTCTGTAAGCTCTAAAATGCACCCAGACACTTATTCATTTAATCAGAAACTTATTTAAGATGATTACTTTCTTCTTCCTTAGACTCAATTAGGAAATCACTTAGGACCTTCCACACTCTGGCCATCCCTCCCCCTCTTCCAGAGTTTAAATCCAGTCCTAGACACTCACTAGCTATATGACTCTGGCCAAATATCATAACCTCTTGGGGCCTCAGTTTCTTCAACTGTAAAATGGCAATAATAGTACTTACCTCTCAGTATTGTTGTAAAGAGCAAGTGATTTAATATTTGGTAAATGCTTGTCATAGTGATTGGCATTATGTTAATAAACACTTATTTCCTTCCTCTTCTTAGAAAAAGAAAAGTTAAATACTGTGTGGATATATTGGAACTGGAAAGATCATAACAATGAGCTGGAAGAGGCTTTTAGACTATGGAATGTTAGATCTAGAAAAAAAAGCCTTAGAATATGGCATGTCAAAATGGCAGGGTTCTTAGAATAGTAGCACGAGAAGGGCATTATAAATATAGATTGGCATAATTGGAAGGGGCCTTATAGTACATAGGATTAGGAGATCATAGATTTAGACTTCTGAGGTCAAATATTTTAACCAGTTCATGTTACAGATTGAAAAAATGAGATGATTTGTCTTCCTTTGGAAGGCCAGCCTGCTCTGGTGGGGTGTTATCTCCCTGAATCACCTCTCATGCCCCTATAGCCTTCTTTGCTGCTTATCCCCTGATGGTTTATCTTTCAGTGAAGCTAGCCCACTTTGGAGAAGCATGATCCCCCAAATAGCCTCTCTTGCATTTATCTTTCCTTATTGCTTATCCTTTGATGGATTTCTCTCCCTTAGCTTCTGCTAACCACAGCAATACTTAAATAAATCTTTTTATTCCCCACCAACAAAGCTCCCCAAATCCTAAGACCCAAGACATTAAGTAGCTTGCCCAAGGTCATACAGGTAGCAAGTGTCAATAGTGAGATTTGAACTAGGCCCCCCTCCCTCCCCCCCCAGAGTCAATGCTTTTTAATGTATGATCTCAGCAGGATGGGAATTTGAATCCAGGCTCAGATACTTGCCATTTACTATCTATGTGACCTTGGGCAAGTCACTTAACCCTGATTGCCCGGTATCCAGGGCCATCTCCAGTCAACCTGATCCCTATCTGGTCACTGGACCCAGCTGACTCTGGAGGATAAAGTGAGGCTGGTGACTTAGCTCAACCCCCTTCTCCCCCTCCCCTCACTCAAATCCAATTCATGTGCTTGTCATGGCATCACCTCCCTGCTGTCACGGTCTTCTTTGAGAATGAAGGACAAACATCACAGAGGGCCTAAAAAGTTAAGCCCTGAGAGGAACTACCCCTGAGGATGAGGCCCTGGTGGCAAGTTTCTGCAGATGTAGAGTTTTTTTCTTTCTTTTTTTTTTCCTCAGGTGACAATTCAGACTGGAAAAGTGACCAGTGGGAAGGGTCCTTAGTAAAGAAAGAAAGAAAGGTCCTAACTCTCTTCACCCCACACTTCCATCCCTCTGCCTCTTGGCCCCTAGCCCCCTCCTCAGAGAACCCCCCACCAACCCCTCCCACCACTCAAAAGTCAAATAAAGAGTGAAACCAAGAGAGAAATAACACTCCTGTCTCTGGAAAGAAAAGTCCACTTTTCCCAGGAGCGGAGTAATAATGTTAATGGAAGGGAGGCCGGGGAAGAGGAAATGTTTCGCTAAACGTGGAGAATTTCTGGCCTGTGCGTTTTCTGAGGCCCGTTTGTCAGGGGAAAAGGAAATTGGTGGCTGGATGAAACCTGAGCTGGAGCAGCTGCCTTCCTTTAAGAGCAAGCTGTTGGAGGCACACTGGAGCTTCAGTTTGGGGGAGAAGCCGGGGCCCAGAGAACTCCCCACTTCACACGGGGCCTAGCGGGCTGTGGTTTGAAGCTCAGTGTTCAGGTGATTAAAAAAGGGGCGGCAGTGGTGGGGAGTTTGAGGAAAAGAACACACTGACGAAATGTCATTTTTAGAGATGGAAAAAAAAAAGACTTAAGGCTTCTTGGTGTGTGACTAATAAAGAGGGTTTTGTGCCCGAGTAGAGTCAAGGCCAATCCCTTACACAACGTGGAGTAACACTATCTGAAATTAAATTCCGGCCTCCATTGAAAAAACGGAGGATTTCAGGGCCCCCAAATGCCTTTTATTTTGAAGAAACCGAGAGCTGAACACCCCACACCCCTGTTGATCTTGCTATTTATAAAAAAAGAAAAAAGTTAACTAGTGGCCCTCCGCGTGGGCTAGTTCCCTCAGACCACCAGCTGCACTTAATAAGTAGCAAGCTATGAAGGAAGGTTTGTGAAGTCTAGGTCAAAGCTTGGCCCTTGTTTAAAGGGATAGAAATCTCAGACTGTCCCTAAGATGGTAGAAAACAGCAGGGCTGGGAGGGGGCTCACAAATCATCTAGGCCAAAGCCCTGCAAGCTTTAGGAGGCGGGAGAAGTGAACTGACCGTTGTGAGCTATTTTCACCCTGAAAGTGAACTCACCTTAGTATGCTCTTTTCACCAGAGAGATGAACTGAGCGTTGTGAGCTAATTTCTCCTCCACGCATCAAGGAGACTTGGGTTGGAGTCTACAGTCTTCCGATGGAACCCTGTAGAAGTAACTCTAGGTCTCAGTTTCCTTTTTTGTATACTGAGGGACATGGCCTAGAAGATCTCTAAGGATCCTTCTATCCCTGATATTTATGAATTGAATCTAATATATTCCGTCTACGTGGGCAGCTAGGTGGCTCAGTGGATAGAGCACTTGCTCTGGAGTCAGGAAGACCTGATTTCAAAATGGGACCTACTTTTCTTAGTTGTGTGACCATGGGCAAGTCACTTAACCCCATTACCTTTCAAAAATCCAGGAAGCATTTATTGTAGGTTTTTTTGCTATATATACAGAAACAGAGATGAAAAACAAAGACCAAACTGGCCCCTGCTTTCAAAGATTTAACATTCTATTTTGCAGAATGGTGGTGGGGGGAGCACATGATACAATATGCCAACAGATAGGCATGTACATGATAATTTGAGAACAGAGAGAAATTCATTCCTTTACAGTAGTTAGTTCTTGAAATAGCAAAACTTTGGAATTTAAGAGTTTTCTTAATAGGGTTCCTTGAAGTGGATGCAGCGTGATGAGGTGAGCAGGGTGAGGCTGCTTCCAACAACAATAATACACATAACTCACATTTATATAGTGCTTAGAAGGTTTATGAAGCTCTTTGCTTAACGATGCTGTGAGGTTACGTATGGCAAGCATCACCATTCTCATTTAACAGAGAAGGTAAACTGAGGCTCAGAGGTTTAAGTGATTTGCGTATTTCTATAGGTATCTGGCTAACAATGGAAGACTTTTAGAAAAACAGAGATTGCAAAGAGTAGCCGTGTTCTCCTCACCCCTCTTTTCTGTCTGTTGCTCTTTCTCTCTTTCTTTGGGTACCTTTGCCATCTGAGGAGACACCCTCATTTTTCTGACCTGAATCTGGCTTGCTTGTTGGCCCTGCAACTGGAAGTCTGGTCTTCGGCACGTGAGAAATGAAAACATCACCTCAAACTGGTAGGTACGTGCTGTCTGGGTCGGAAACATTTCTTGACATGTAGTTAACCTGTCTCAGGGAGAAATTATAGCAGTGTCAGAGAATGACTAACAGACTTGTTCTGTGAGTGAGGATTTAATTTCTAACAGTTGTGCTCACCTTCTTTTTTTTGGAGTTTAATTAAATATTTCTTGGGCATCTGCTCCTATTGCATATTTTTTTGGGAATGGGGGGCCCTGGTATTTTGGCCTCCCATTCTCATGTGGCTTTGGCACAGGGCTACCAGGGAAAAGATTATGGTCTCCTATGGCGCTATAATGTCCCATTCTTGGTGTGGGACTGACATTCAAGTAATAATAATAATTATTGGGAAAAAATTTTGCTAGCTAGTATACCAATTTATGTATTATTTTATTTGACAAACAAAACCCTCTTTGTGGTTAGTTAAAGAAAATCATATTCACTGACATTTGGGCTGGAAGGACTGAGGTTGAATGGACTCTTTAAACAATTTCCCTGTATCCATGCCCCTGTTCCAGTTCAGTGCGAACATATGGCCTAGGCAGAAATTCTACTTACACATGCCAGGCCATGGCCCAAATCTATAATAATGTTGTTTACTTTCACCAGCCCTGCAGGAAGGAACGTAGCTGCGTGCACTCAAATAACCTGAGGGACTCCCATTTTGCTTGGTTAATTCATCCGTCAAAACAGACATCACATTGGAGAGAAACTGAGGACTGCAGCTGCCAGCTGAGTGTCCCAGACATTGATGGGATGTGGCCCATGCAGGGAAGTGGTTTTCCAATAGTCCCTCTGTGTCCTAATCCTGTAGCTGTGCTGCTTCTGCAACTCCCACTCAATAAGCATATAACAATGATAATAATATATTACATATATAATGTATATATATACATATATATATATATATATAAAACCTACTATGTGCAGGCACCTATAAATGCTTTATGAATATCGCCCCAGTTAATCCTCATAACAATTCATTTTGCAGCTGAAGAAATTGAGATAAAGTGACTGGCTCAAGATCTCACAGCTGGTGAATGTCTAAGGGCAGATTTGAATTCAGATTTGAAGTCATTTGACTTCAGGGTCAGTGCTGTGTCTACTGCATCACCATTTAGGGAACATATAGATGGATATAGCATGGTATTGGGTAAAGAGTATAGGGATTGGAATGAGAAGAAATGGGTTTGAATTTTGGCTCTGACACTTAGTTGTGTGACTTTAGGTGAGTTATTTAACTCTAGGGATTTTGTTTCCTCAGGTGAAAAATGAAGTTAGAATAGATGAACTTTAAGATCTTTTCTAGTTCTAACAGGCTTTCATTCTAGTTCATAAAATTTGGCTTGAGAGCTGGCCAGCTAGATGAATAGATAGATGGATAAATAGGTGGATGGAGAGAAGGATGGATGGATAGATAGATAGATGGATAGATGGATGGATAGCTGATGGATAGATAGATAACTGGACAGATACTTTCATGGATAGTTAGATGGATACATAAATTGATGAATAGATAATTGGATAGATAAATAGATGGTTGGATGATAAATACATACGTGGAAAGATATATAGATGATAGAAATAGGTGAATGAATTGATAAATGGATAGATACTTGATTATATATAGGTAAGATAGATAGATTGGTAGATTGTGCTAAGACCTAGGAATACAAAGAGTACCTGAAACATAGTAGGTCCTTAATAAAATGCTTGTTGACAAGCAAATCAGACCAAGAAAAATATCCAGGGTCAAAGAATTTGAATTCAAATCTTCCTGGTTCCAGACTAACTACATTATACTCTGCACCACCTAGTTGGCAGGTAAGAAAACTGAAGCCCAGAGCAGAGAAGCAACTTGATTATGATTATATAGACAGATAGTCTTGTAGAACATTCTAGACTAGAACCCAAGACTCCGGAAAGCTAGTTTTTATTTCTCTCATTTGAAATACAAAACATACATTTGAAGTAAAAAACTTTATTACATCAACTTCCTCACCCTTGCAACATTTAAAAGACTGAAAGACATAGTTTCTAGGCAATCATTTTATTAATAATGTCAATATTTTATTAATAAAAGGAATAGTCATTTGGCTGACTCCCTCTTGGACTAAAGATGATCATGGTAGCAAGCTCAGGGCTTACATGTCCTTGGAAAAATGAATGTTCCAGAGGGTGGCAATCAGCTCTGATTGGGTAATAATTAATGATAGATGAACCAATTCTAATTCAGTTCTGGGAGAATGACATCTTGTCTTTTTTGGATGAAGGGACAACTTCTGAACCTAGACCACCCATAGTCTTGGAAAGCCTAGATTTGGCTATCTACCTCTGCTTGAGTGTAACACAAAGGACAGAAATTCATTGAGATTAGAAATCTGATCTGGAGAATGTTAATTCTAGCCTCCATCAATCCTGTCCTTAAGAGACTGGATTTTGGACAAGGAAATGGTGAAGATGATGATTATGATGTCCTTTGTTCTTGAAGAAGAGGAGGGAGGTGATGCCATGACAAGCATGTGAATTGGGTAGGAGGGGGCCATGCCTGCTGTACTAAGTCACCAGCCTCACTTTCTTCTCCAGAGTCACCTGGGTCCAGTGGTCACATATAAATCAGGATGACAGGAGATGGTATAGTGGAGTGAGGTCTAATAAGAATGATGCTGCTGTCAGGGTTGTTCAAGGAAGCTTTATAGAGAGGGTAACTATTAGACCTAGAGAATGTTAGCAAAAGAACAGTGGTGGGAAAATTCAGGGTGTGTTTGGAATGCAGAGAATAATTCATTTTCAATGGAATATGGAATACAAGGAAGTTGAAGGGTTCCAGATTGTTGCTGTTGATGTTGTTGCTGTTCAATCGTGTCTGACTCTTCATGACCCCATTTGAGGTTTTCTTGGCAAAGATATGGAGTGGTTTACCATTTCTTTTTCTAACTCATTTGCAAACGTTTTTCTTGACCATTAAGAGTGAGAACTTTATCCAGTAGATGATGGGAAATCATTAAAGATTTTTTGATCATAGAAAATGATAGCAATAAATCTATAGGAAAGAAAAAATATTTTGACAGTAAAGGGAAGGAACAATTTGGTTGGCGAGGGAGTCAGATAGAAGAATGGGGGTTGAAAGGCGCATTAGACTCTAATGGTTACATTATAATTGTCTACTGAGGGCAACAGAGGGCCTTTACTGGACAGATGATAGTGGAAATAGTTTAAAGGATATATTATGGAGGTGAAATCTTCAGGAATTTGTGACAGTTTGAAGTAGAAGCAGAGGGATAAGTCAAAGGTAATTCCAAGGTCATAGACATGGAAGACAAGATGAATGGTCCAGCAGTAGCCTGAAAGAATGAAGTCAGAAGAGTTGACAAGTTTAGGGAAAAAGAAGCTAAATCTTGGTAATGTTAACTTGGAAGAGTCAACTAGAAAGATATCTATGGGGAGTCAGAGCTAGGCCTAGAACTCAGGAAAGGGACAAGTCTAGAAACATATTACTGTTCAGTCATGTCTGACTCTTTGTGACCCCATGGATCATACTATCTATGGAGTTTTCTTGGCAAAGATACTGGAGTGATTTTCCATTTCATTCTCCACAGTAGGTTAAGGGCAAACTGAAGTGTCTTGTCCAGGGTCACACCAGAAGAAATTATTTGAGGGCAGATTGGAAACTCTAATCTTCCTCACTCCAGGTGCACTAATCTATCCACTAAGCCACCTGGTTGCCTGTCACATGTAGGTGCCTAATAAATGCTGATTGGCTGATTGACTTCTTGTTGTTTAATCATTTCAGTCATGTTTTTCTCATTATGGCCCCATCTGAGGCAGAAATAAGGAGTGGTTTGCCATTTTCTTCTCCAACTCATTTTACAGTTTTGGAAATTGAGGCGAAAAGGGTTAAGGGATTTGCCTGGGGCTACACAGCTGGGCTGGAATTTGACTTCCTTATTCCAAGTCTAGTACTCTAGACATTTTGCCACCTAGATGTCCATTTGGGCTTATTGAGTGATGTATAAATACTTTGTTTTTTACTGGACATGTGATTTCATTGGTATAGGCAACTCTTCTTTAGAATTTTCTCTACCAGAAGTCTGAAACTGTTTTATAATTTATGGATCTCAAAGAGTTGCAGGGGCAGAAGTAGGGGCAGTGAGGGGATTCATGTGAAGGGCAAGAGTTGATTCACATCGTCCCTTTGTTTTGAGGAAGGATCTGAATCAAGTTCTCACTGGGGCTTGCTCTCTCTACTACACATACTTACTAAATAAATATATAATTGTTGTTCATAAATATACCCTATTAATACTGTCCTGTGCTTTTGGAAAGAGCGCTAGACTGTTTCTGTCATGAACTGGCTTCATGACCTTCAGCAAACTGACTTTACCTACCTAAGGCTCAATTTCCTTCTCAGGAAAAAGGACGTAATTGTACCCACATAAACTGTCTTACAGGGTATGATCAGCTTGGTGGGACAGTGGATAGAGCACCAGCCTTGGAGTCAAGGAGGATCTGAGTCGGAATCTGGTTTCAGACACTTGATACTTACCAGCTTTGTGACCTTGGACAAATCACTTAATCCTGATTGCCTTGCATCCAGGGTCATCTCCAGTCATCCTGATTCATATCTGACCATTGGACCTGCATGGCTCCAGAGGGAAAAGTGAGATCAGTGACTTTGCACAGCACCTCTTTACTCAAAATCAATTCACTTGTTTGTTATGGCATCCACTCCCTGATATCATGGTCTTCTTTGAGAAAGAAAGGCAAATATCATCATTAAGAATCAGTTTCCTTATCAGTAAAAAAGACACAAGTACACCCGCACAGCCTATCTCATGGGGTTGTTATAAAAAATGTCTTGAAATACCTTGAAATGCTGCAGAAATTGGAGGGTTTTAAGGATTATTGTTATTCCACTATACGGCCTCCTTCATTGATTAGGAAAATTTTCCCACCCCAGCAGCATAAAGACAGATAACCAGAATCCTTCACCTAGCTGGACATCCTTCAGGTCCAACCATCCTTCTTCCTTCTCGGATTTTGTATTTATTGCATGCTAGTAAAACAAAACAAAAACCGGTGCTACTTGAGCTGGCTTGGGAAGTGGAAGTTATGATCATTAGTTAGTAGTGTATGACCATGTTATGACAGATAGAAAATATTTTACAAGTTGTTTTGCTCTTGAGACTGGGTCTCTTCCAGGTTTGCTTGAAGACTGAAGTGGAGCTTTAGTTTGTAGCCAAGGAGAGGCTTTGAAAGATCAGGGAAGCAAGGCCAACTTTGCATGCTGACCAATTATATTAGGGTGCTTGCAAACTCTTGTATCCTGGCCCCAAATTTCTTTCCATCTGGCTGCCCAAAGTATAGGGTCATGACTTTGGAATCTGTCACTGCCCTATGTTTCCTAGCTCAAAGGAACTTAAAGGGACCCTAGAATTACCCGTAGAATCCAGTGTAGTATTGGAAGGGACTTCAGAGATCATCTCACTTTACTCTCATTTTACAGATGAGCAAGTAGAAGGACAAAATCTGAAGTCATAGAAGTTAAGAAGGGAAAAGGACGGAAGAAGCTTTTATTAATAACCTACGAGGTACCAGGCAGTGTACTAGGCACTTTAGCATTACATTCCATCTTCACAAAAAGTTTGGAGGGTTGATATAATTATTTCCCTCATTTTACAGCAGAGATGTTAAGAGGCTTGCTCAGGGTTATACAGGTAGAAAGTTACTGAGGTCAGGTTTGAACTCAGGTCCTCTTTGATTTTGGGTCTAGCACTCTATTCTGTTTTACCAAACTGTTAAGAAGATTTAAAGCCAAGTCTTCTGATTTCAAACCTTTGATTCTTTCAAGTATGCTAGCATACTTTTATCAATAGAAGTCTCTCTCTTCTCTCTCTCTCTCTCTCTCTCTCTCTCTCTCTCTCTCTGTCGCTCTCCATACACACACACACACACACACACACACACACACACACACACACAGACACAGTCAAGGTCTACCAACAGGTAGACAAAGTCAGCCTCTAAGAGTATCTTTACAGGTGAGGATGGGGTGGGGTTGAGTCTAATTAGATGAAATTTAAGAAAAAATAATGTAAAATCCTATGTGAGATTTTGAGATTTGTATTTTTTTGGGGGGTGGCTTTGTACAAGTCCAGGATAGGGGAGGTATGTAGTCAGGCAAGGTGTATATGGGGGAAAAAGACTTAGATGTTTTAATGGACAACATACCCAACATGAGTCCAAAGTGTGGCAGGAGAAATCAAAGAGTTAGTTCATCCCCTAATTGGCATGATCAGAAGCAGAATGTCTAATACTCTTGTATTACAATTGATCAGAGGAGTTAAGTGACTTCCCCAAGACCAAATACCATGAGGATCTGCTTTTAATCCAATTCAACAGTGATTCAGTGTATATCTTCTAGGCACTTTGCTGGCCTTGGAGAGCCAAGTAACCTTGGGAGGTTTGGGAGAATTGGGTCTTCAAGGGCCCTACATTCCACTGTTAAATGCCTATGTGTCACTTGGTGGGGGATAATATTTTAAATTATTATGATGACTTAATTAACTCGCTTAATTCATGACCAGGATTACTTAGTCAAAATCCCTGGAGTCTTGAGCAAATAGATAGTTGAATATATCTGGGAGAGGAGTTTGAATCAATCAATCAATATTTATTAAATGACTCATCTGTGTTAGGCACTGTGTCAAGTCAGGGGATACAAAAAGAAGCCAAAGACAATCAACCCTGCCCTCAAGGAATTCAGAATCTAATGGGGGGAGTAATATGCAAATAGATGTATACAAAGCAAGCAAAATTACAGGATAAAAATGCACTGGAATTAGGACTTTGGGGAAGGCTTACTGTGGAAGGTGGGATATTAATCAGGATTTTAAGGAAGCCAGAGGGATCAATGGTCAAATAAGAGGAAGGAGAGCATTCCAGGCATGCGGGGGGGGGGGGGGGGGGTGGTGTGTCGTCCTCAAGTTGAGAAAGGGATTTGAGAAAAGATTTTCTGTGTGTGTGTGTGTGTGTGTGTGTGTGTGTGTGTGTGTGTGTGTGTGTGTGTGTTTGGGTGAAGACTATGGATTCTTAGAATGATGCTTATAAATGAGAAAAATAAAGTACAAAGGATTACAAAGGAATATGGTTATCAAGACATAAAGAATGCAAGTTCACAAAGCCAATATTAAGACCTGCTCTACACTGTGTTAGATATTAAGGATTATATAAGGACAAACAGGAAATGGTCCTTATTTGGTAAGTATACTGTTTTAATGAAGTTGATGATATATTTCTTTTTAGATAAATTCATTTAAATGTAATAATAACTAGCATTTATAAAAACATTTTAAGGTTTGCAAAGTGCTTTATAAACATGATGTCATTTTATCCTCATAACAACCTTGGGAGGTGGATATTATTGTCTCCACTTTACAGATGAGGAAACTGAAGCAGGCAGAGGCTGAGTGACTTATACAGGATCACAAGGTCTAAGGCTGGATTTAAACTCAACGTTTCCTCACTCCCCACCAGTGCTCTCCCCACTAAGCCACCTAAGTTCTAAATGAAATATAAAATGTGTTTCAAGATCAGTCTAAGGACCTATGAAATTTGATTAAAAAAGATGAAAAGATATCATTTTAGACTTTGGGTAGGGGAGGGAAGTTATCAGGGAAGTCTTTGTGGAAAAAGGTAACATTTGAAGGATGGTAGCATCAACCAGAGAAACTACCTTGGCAGAGAACTGAAGTGGGGTCAGGGCTAGGGGGAGCACAGCCAGACAAATATTGAACAAACTACACTGGAAGCCTATAGCTTCCAGACTAAGAAAAATCACTCACATTTTCCAGGCTATGCCTAATTTCAAACATAATTTAAAAGATCAAAACACCTTGATGATCAAAAATGGGCCCTTCTAGCTTGGTTCTATTTCTTTTCCACTCTATTGAGAACAGTTGGATCCAGCTTCATCCTTACTGTTATTATATACAAGAAATCCAAAGCGTTCATCTTTGAGCTTTCTAGAAATTAATAGACGTACAGACACACACATATGTAATTACCTGCCAAGTTTTCAGTCTTTTATAGTAACAGTTTCTTTGTTTGGGGAAAGCTTTGCTAACCTTCCTCTTGCCTCTCTCCTTTGACTCTCATTCCCCTGCTGGGCCCCTCTTTTTTTTTAAAAGAGAGGTTCATCCAAATAAGCCCTGCTATATTAATTTCAGGTCAGTTGCTTAATATCAGATATAATGCCCATTCTCCCCTGAAAATCTGGTGTGCATTGACAAATTTCCCTCCAGCCTCCAGGACAATGAACCATTATGACAAAGCCTGGAGAAAGTCGTTTTCTGTGACTTTTCTTTGGGATTCAGAAGTGTGTTTTTGGCCCCTAGGATTTTAACTGTGTAGTTCAATGCCTATCACTGGGAAACTGTTTCAATAGATTTGTGGTCTTGGGAAATATGTTCTGTTTAATTCACTGCAGACAGTGGCCTGGGGGGATGTGCTGCTTACAATGTGTTTTAATTTTTTTTTTTAATTTCATTTACTTGGCTGAATTCATTTAGAAAAATGATATAAGCTAATTAGACATCTGTGTGCAGAACCTACCCATAGGACCATCCAGGTATGTCTAGGTTCAGAGGAAGTCTGACACCTGAACTCTGTAACACAGGGGAATTGGCAGCCAATTTCACCCTATCATCCACTTTGGGGATCAACTGGACCCCAACAGATTGAGGATTAGGTTGTATTTTCAGAATAGGTAGAGTAACTGTAATTTTCCCTCTGTAAGCGGAGGACCCAGCAGCAGAGCTCCATGGAAACCAAAGAACAAACTACTTGTTCTTAGATTGCTTGCCTTTCTCTCATTCATTAGAGAACTCTTCCGAACTTTTGGATGCTGCGTAGTGTAAAGAAGCAATCACTGGATCTAGAGTCTGGAGACTTTGGTGTAAATTCTGGTTTTCCTCTTTACTACCTATCTGATCTTGAACAAATCATTGTACCTATGGAAGCCTCAGTTTCCCTGTCTGTAAAATAAGAAGGTTGGCCAAGGATTCTTAAAATAGGGATGGGAACTTGTTTTTAAAATGTTTTGAAAACTATATTTCAACCTAATTAATCTCATCTCTTTTATATAATTAAAAATACCATTTCTATAAGGAATGCATAGGCTTCAGTAACTATGTATGGGGTCTAGAACTTAGAAAAGGTTAAGGACTTGTGGTAAATGTTCTCTCACATTCCTTTTAAGTCAAAGTTCTGCTGCTCTTTGACATGGTTCTTCTTCTTTGAAACAGAATGCCAACAAAAGAATCATGGTTTTCATAAGAAGATGCTTCTGAATGATTTAGGTAATGCCATAAAATTTATAGGTCACAAAACTGGAGGGGGACAGCTAATTATTGGATGACAGCCTGGATTCTAAACAGACATAAAAAACAAAACAAAACAACCAAAAAACTTGACAGTCTTGAAAACACTGGACCAAATGAAAGAAGCTGAAATTTTAAAGGAATAAAAAGAAGTCTTATGCTTACATTCAGAAAATCAATACCTCAAATGTGAAGTGAAGGGGGTGTGACTAGATAACATTTTATGTGGCAAAAGGTATTGGGGTACTTTTTATTGAAGGAAAGAACTAGAAACAAAGTAGGTGACTGTTATTTGAGGAATGGTCATTACATTGTAGTTCATGGGTTTAATGATACAGTATTATGCTATAACAAATAATGAATAAAAAATTCAGAGAAGCTTGAGAAGATATTAATATGAACCAATCTGGAAATAACCTTGAAAAAAGGAAGATGGCATACATGGAAATGGGTAGGAACGAAACTGAATATTGTGAATTATAAAGACCAGAGTTAGCCTTGGAGAAGATTTAAGAAATTCTTTCACTATTGTTTCATTGAAGAAAAGATACTGGAAGAGGTCAATGGAGATGGAGTATTACATACTTCTTCAGATAGTTGTAATCCTTACACTTCCTACAATATAGGAAAGCAATTTGTAATCCTTAAAATCCTATAGAAATATGAATTTATTATTATTTAGGATTATTATTCTTCCAAGGAATTGCAGATAGTATTGGGGAACACAATAGTGGTGTGGCAGTACCTCAACACTCCCTTCCTTCTTCCTGGGCATGATGTTCTGAAATCAGAATAGCCTGATTAGGTGGATCCATCTGAATCCTCCCCTATGTATGACCCCTATTATATTTCTCCTCCACAATTTGGCATGGAGAGAATGGCTTCTAAAAATCGGGGGGGGGGTGGGAGGTTAAATTGAACGATGTCCAACCTGAAATCTCTCAGATGGAAGGTCGGTAAGCAAGTAGTTCAGTTTATTATTGTGTTGAAAAGAGACACAAGGAATTTGGCTAACTGGTTGGTTGACTAAAATCCATTTAAGAAAATTAACCCTACTCTACTTGAAATGCTTGGATTTAGTGTGGGGGCATGAGCCGAAAAGTACATCGAAGTACTTAAGAAAGCCAAAGACTGGATTAATGGTCTCCATATGCCATGAATTCCCAGTATCTTTGTCCTGGGTGGGCTTATCAAACTGCTTATGATAACAAAGGTTGAGACATTTCAAAGGATCGATTTTCGGAGACCCTGGGATATTTTAGGGGGAATTTCACTCAAGCTTCCACTGAGAAAATATTGCTCTCTTCCTTATGTCTTTGATTCTCATGCATTAGTCTTCACATTTTTCTTCCTTTTACCCTTTGACAGTAAAACGGGGTATTTTGTGGGAAATATCCCTGTAAAGGAAACTGATTTATAACTCCATTTGGGAGTAAAATGATCTTTGATGATCCTCAAATCAAGCATAGTGGGGGGTCGAGGGGAATAAGAAGCAGGATAGCTTGTCTGGACTGACAGTGTTAAACATATTGCTTTTTCCTAGGGGGGAGACATTTCACCTTTACTACACAGGAAGGCAAAATAGAGGAGAGAGCAAGGAAGTGATGGATTTTGGCTGTGGTAGACAGATGACTCGAATCATATAGGTATGATAAGTTAAAACTTGGCCATCTAGAATACTAATGGAATAAGGGATTCTGAGTAATGAATGTTTCTGGTTAACTGAGGGTAACCCAGAAAATTATTTTGGCTTCTACCTTTTTGGTTGATGTTTATTTTAATATTTCAGTTTGAAGATTTGTGATTTTGTCAGTGGGGGTAACCCTTTCACTGTCACAGGTCATATGGCCCCTGTATACTTACTAGCTAGTTTTGTGAGTTATTGAGGCAGGAAAAAAATCAATCACCTTGTAGTCAGTCTCTTGGCTCTCTTCACTTAGGCTGGTCATCAGGTGATCGATACACAGTGGACCACAGGGTCCATGTGTGAAGTCATTTCAGATGGATTGGACTTGTTGAGATTTCTGATATAGTCTCTGAAAATTCAGGGTACTCCAACAGCAAGTCAAGATATGGGGAAGAGTGCATTGTGAAGGAGAAACAGAGGTACTATAATCTTTCTGTCTCAGGTTGATTTGTTTTTAGAACACTTTTAGAAACACTTTGCAAGTCATGGGTTCTTAACCTGAAATTCATGAACTTCTTTTTTTTTTAACTATAAATTTAAAAATGTAAAATTTAATATAATTTATTTCTTTTTTAAATCCTATATATTTTATTCTATGTATTTAACAACTGATTCTGAAGTCTTGTAAGCTTTACCAGCCTGTCAAAGGGACCCATACATGTAAAGGGGTCTCTTTTTCCTTTACCCCAACAGTTCACATGGGTTTCATTCTTTGAATAGGCCTTCCTGGGTAATAAGAAGGCTAGACCTTTTCTTATGGACCCAACTAGTTGACCTTTGAGATCCTTTCTAGTTCTGAAGGTGTAATCCTGTGTGTGTGTGTGTGTGTGTGTGTGTGTGTGTGTGTGTGTGTGTGTGTAAATAAAATAGCATCCCAAGGACAAGGATACGGCTCATCTGATTCCAAATCACTGCCTTCCTTATAACTCTAAATTATTCTGTGGCAGAATTCTTTTTAATCTAATTTTGTGGCATGTACCTCTCAGGCATACAGGAGAAGTATATGGATCCCTTTTCAGATAATGTTTTAAAATGTATAAATTTCAAAGGAAACCAATTATGTTGAAATATAGTTAATAAGATTTTTTTTTAATTCACAGACTCCAGGTTAAGAACCCTCGGTTACAGAATCTAAACTCCTCAAGAAATTTACTTTCCTCAAGAGGAGGGGTTATCTTTTAGGGATAAATATAGTAGTTGACATCTACATAATATATTATATGGTTTCTGTTAGTAATCTCATTTCATCCCCATAGCACAGTATTACCTCCATTTTATAGATAAGGAAGCTAAGACACAAATGACTTAAAAGTTAAGCAACCTGCTTGCATACTTAAGCTAGTTAATAGCAAGACTATAATACAAACCTGGAATTTCTGACTCCTGAGATGTGGTTCTAGTTCTGTCACCACTTTCACTTTTGGCTGATCATTTTCCTTTGTGCCTCAGTTTCCCCATCATTAAAATAAGAGATTTGGACTAAATGCTCTCTCAGGTCTCTATCTATCTATCTTTGCTAATTCATGAACTTCTAGATTGGTGGTTAGGGTGAGGGGAGGGATATGATTATCTCACTGCCCTAATGCTTCTTTGCCTTCTCTGACTCATGGGTGAGTCTTGAAATTTCTTTCCAATGTTTTCCAAGAAAACATTATTGATAATTAATTACTTGACTCTTCTTCCTCCCCCACTGCCTGTAAAATGGGTAGGTGATGAGGGGAGGTTAGAAAGGTGATGGATGAAGACAGAATGAAATAATGAAATGGTGGCTTTTGCTGATGGCTAGTTTTGCCCTTCTTTGGAAATATGCCCTGCTTGGCAGTGGGGGCTGCTTCTGAAATGTAGACAAAATAAGCAAAAGGAAAAATAATTCACTATGGTCAGAAAGGACTTCAGGCAGGGTGTGGTTAGGGAGCCCTGGTGATTTTTGCCTATGAATTATTGCCCCTTGAACTTTTGGCCCTGAGTCCTTGCTAGACTGTCAAAAAAGGAGGTTGACTAGATGGTCTCAGTTTCCTCATGTATAAAATATTGGGTCTAATTAGGTGGTCTCTAAGTTCCTTGAATTGTCTAGATTCATTAACTCTGATTACCTCATAAAAACCCCCAAACTATCTAGATCCTTATGACTTCCCTTCAAGCTCCAACCTTCTATGAGTGTATGAAGATGATAGCTAGCCATTTGATACCTACAAAGCAAGGTACTAGGAAAAAGGTCCTTCTCAAATATTATTATTAATAATAACAACAAATAATAATTAGTAAAGTGACAAATAATGCAAATAATTAATGGCATTTTATGAGTTATAACTTGGTTTACATTTGATCCTACACTATGAGGTAGATTATATAAATAGTTCTACTTTATAGATGTGGAAAATGAGACTTAGAGAGGGCATATGAGTTTCCTAGTCAGCTGGTTCAATCGATAGAGTACAGAAGGCAAGAGTTTGGAAATCCTGAGTGAATCTTGCCTCAGACATTTATTAGTTGTATACCTCTGGGCAGGTCACTCAGCCAGTTTCCTGATCCATAAAATGGAATAATAGCACCTATATCATAGGGTTTTAGTAATAATTAAATGAGAATACACTAATATGTACACACTCATACATATAGACCATATATATAAAGAGAATATAGTTAATTATATAGCTATATAAATCCATATATCTATTCACCTATATAGTTCATATAATTATATATACATATATATATATATATATAGCTATATCTATATAACTAGATACACATAGATATCTATAGATATCTATTACCTAATTTGCAGGTATATATTATATAGCTTTTTTATAGAATGATGTGCTATATAAACATTAGCTATTGTTAGTAACTATCTATTAATATTAACTGATAACTGATAGTTTCCAATAATAAGAATAAGTGGTCACTACAAGTCTACTGCATAATGTTACCTCTTGCTGAATCAATTCATCAAACATTATTTATGAGATACTGCTTATATTCCAGGGACTGGACAAAGACCAAAGTGTAAGGGGTCCTTGCCATGAAGAAATTATTAGATTTTTTTGCAGGTGTCAGGGAAAACTCATAGGGAAAGAAATGCAGGATGTATAATGTTTGAAGTATTTGGTAAGACTTGCGTAAGGATGTACCACCATTTTGACTCCAGCAAAGACAAAGGTGTGAGGAACAAAGTTAGAGACTATGAAATGTAAAGGGGAGGTCCTCGGGGCTATATATGAAGTTTCTCATATCTAAGAGGGGATTCTAAGCTTTGGAGTAACTGAACTTCATATAAATAGGCAAGCAGAGACAATGAACTTATCCCAGGGCATAGACTACCTCTGTAGCTTGGCTCTTGATAATTTGATAAATGTAATTGGGTAGTCCCATTTACCTCAGTTTCTTCCTCTATAACATGAATTGGAGAAGAAAATGGTACATCAGTCCATTATATCTGCCAAGACAACCCCAAATGGGGTCACAGAGGATAGGTCTTAATTAAAATACAGATTAAACAACACCTAAAGAGTGGTCACCAATCCTAAATTAGAGTGTAGTCCCTCAGAGAGGGAATCCAGTTTTAAAACTAGGAAAAATTATGGAACAGAATAGATTATACCTCTTCCATCACCCCAAGATCATGTCTCTCCAATTAAAATGCAGGCTCCTTGCCAGCAGGGATGATTTGTTTCATTTATCATTTTTGTATCCCTGGCATGTTAGAAGATGTATAGGCATAAAGTTTATCATACAGTAAGTGCTTAATACATGCTTACTGATTGATTTGTATTTCAGCAACACTATAATATAGGATAACTTATATCACTAAGTTTTCTACAAGGAAGTCCCTGGCCCTAATGATCAGCATACCTTCCTGGTTTAAATGTTTTGTTGAATAATTGAAAGAATTTCATTCTTTGTATAGGGATCCCCAGCCCTTACACCCAGTAGGCACTTAACAAGATGCTTGTTAGCTAATTGAATGAATGAGTGAATGAATGTACACACTCATACATGAATGATGAACAATGATTGATGAATGAATGAATTAATAGTATATATGATGGAAACCAATGAGAGGGAATCATCTTTTGCCCATTTTCCCTCCTCCTTCCATATCTTTTTTTTTAGATTTTTCAAGGCAATGGGGTTAAGTGGCTTGCACAAGGCCACACAGCTAGGTAAGTGTCTGAGGCTGGATTTGAATTCAGGTACCCCTGACTCCAAGGTCAGTGCTCTATCCACTGTGCCACCTAGCCGTCCACTCCTTCCATATCTTAGCAGCTGTTGTGAGTTATTAAAAGTGCTTCATGGTTTCTGAATCCAAAATGAGGGCAATTAGACCATCTAATTTGTCTTTGACATTGAGTGCTCATTTCACAGCCAACTCAGAGAGAGTATGTTGGGTGAGGATTTCATATCACATTGTAAGATTAGTCTTTGATTAATTGAAAGGAAGCTGAGAGGAGAGAGAGCAGGAGTTGGGGGAGAGGGAAGGAACAGGCAGGAGGTTCTCAGAGGCAACAGAGACATTGGAGAGACTTGTGTTTATGGAGTAATAAAAAGCATTATGTTTCGATGCTTTAGCTAAGTGGTTCTAAATACATACAGAAGCCACTCCTCAAGCCTTCTAATTCGGTGTAATAAATACTAATACCACAAAGAGGCTTGTTTGAAACAATCAGAGGCTCAATAAGAGGCTCTATCTTACTGTAATCAAAACTCTCAGTAAAACTACCATCTCCCTCCTGCCCAAAGACAAAATAAAATCCACTCTAGGTCAAATATTCAAGCTTCAAGAATCCTCTTCTCTGGCTGTTGGCTGCTGTTCTGTCCTGAACCCCTCTTCTTCTCAGTTATTAGGGTTCTCGTTGAGCCACTCTTTTGACAGGGCCAATTTCCAAAACCCAGGAGGCCAACCCCCCCTTATTTTCCTCCTCTCCCCTTGAAGGGTTGAATTTCTTTCACCAATGAGGCTAAGCCAGGTAAAAGAAAAATTGTACCTTTTTAGGAGGAAGATGAGAATGTCCATAATATTTCTTTCCCTTTCCCTGGTCTAACTAACATTACCTAAACACAACCCTCAGTTCCCCTTCTCTATCCATCTTCTCTCCATAATCTCAGAGAAACTTTCCTTCACAATTTTTCCTTTATTTTGTAAACATGCCTGAATCACTTCCCTTTTTTCCTACCTCAGTTTCTTCAACTGGAAAAGTGATGGGAATTGAACAAAATTCAAATCATTGGACATTCATTAGATTATTAATTGACAGTTCTCTGTATACTAATATTACTAATACAAATTAAAAGCTAATTTATATTAAGGTTTGCAGAATGCATTGCATATGTTACCTCATTTTGACCTCAGAGCAACCCCATGTATAAGGTAGGTGCTGTTATTATTCTCATTTTACAGATAAGGAATCTGAAGAGGACAATTTAAATAATTTGTTGGAAGTCCCACATATAAGTGTTTAGGAGGTAATTGAAACTGAGGTCTTCCTGTCCTCTCTATCAACTGTGTCACTGAGCTGTCTCTGATGCAAATAAAACTCTGGCCTTCAAGAAGACTATATTTTACTGCAAGGAAAATAGCTACACTTAACTGTACACTAAATAACGATACAGTATTTCCTCAGAGAAATGGCATGACTTTAATAAAAAGGACAATTTGTTCAATGATAAGAGTGATAATATTTCAATAGTATCCACTATATTCCAGAAGAGCAACTAGATGATGCAATGGGTTGAGTCCAGCCCTGAGGTCAGGATGACCCTAGTTCAAACCAGATCTCAGACACTTACTAGCTGTCTGACCAAGGGCAAGACACTTAACCCTGAGTGCCTCACATTCAAGGCCATCTCTGGTCATCTTGATCCATGCCGGGCCACTGAACCAAAAGTGAGGCTGGTGACTTAGCCCAGCATCCCCTCACTCAAATCCAATTCACTTGCTTGTCATGGTATCATCTTCCTGATGGTGGTCTTCCTTGAGAACAAAGGAAATGTTGTTCTTTCATTTATTCAACAAAAATACTTTATAATGATTGCATTTGATCCTTACTACAACTTTGAGAAGTTTTTACAGATGAGGAAGAACAAGAGTTCCAGAAGGCATTGGATGGAGTCAATATGGAGAGATATGAAGCAATAGTAAGCAGAAAGCTACAGTAATTGATTTGAGGTCAGAATGGTTTGAATCCAAACTTTGCTTCCTACTCTCCTACAACTTTAGTAGAATCATTTCTTCTTCCCACTGATCAAGATCTCAGTTTCCTTTCTTGTAAAAAGAGAACAAATGGACTAGATTAGTAGCATCAAAATAGAATTGAAATGGGGCTACCCTTTGGTAGGTAAGGATTTTTGCCAGCGGCATATTGACATAGAAAACCACAATCAATATTATCTGTATTCTATTCAAATTTTATTTATTTTGTTAAATTTTTTCCAATTACATCTTAATCTGGTTCAGGCCATACTCATCTGGTGGGCTGCACATTTGACACCTCTAGACCAGATGGTCTTTAAGGTCCTGTCCAATTCTAAAAATCTATGGATTTCCTTTCACGTTTCCCCCTTCTTTCAACTCTGAGGGTTTTTAGGAGGGCATTGGGTTCAATGGCACAGGACATATGGATTTCATTGCCAAAAATAGCAAGGGGATGGCAGTTGAGTTTTCTGCTGACCTTTCACTGAGTAATCCTGTGTATATTGCTTAACTATGTTAATTAGTATTAGTCCAGTGGGCCCCCTGTGCATCTGTCTACCGGGAGGTTGGGAGACTTTTTTCCTCTGTGGTAGAGCAGATCACACCAGCTCGGTATCTCAAAGGATAGCATGTTAGACCCAGAGTCAGAAAGATCTGAATTCAAATCTAGCCTCAGTGGTGTGACTTTGAACAAGTCACTTAATCTCAGTTCAACTGTAAAATGGAGATAATTAATATCACCCACCTCTCATAGCTGTGAGGATCAAGGGAGATAATATTTGTGAGGTGATTGGCACAATGCTTGCTCCACTTAGGCTGTCAGCTCCTTTGGTTATTAAACACCAATTGTCCTGGTTTTCAAGGCTCCAATAATCAAGGTTTACAATGCAGAAAGGGGAAAGAACATTAACACTAGACTTGGTCCTAGCTTTGCTGTTTACAATATTGTTTGTTCCAAGGGAAAAAAAAAACCTCCCAGTTTCTAATTTCTTCAAAATAGATAGTCTATGTATTCTTTATGAATAACAAAGGAAGTATTGTTTTTTCCTTCGTGACCCCATTTAGGGTTTTCTTGGCAGGGTGGTTTGCCATTTCTTTCTCTGGCACATTTTACAGAAAAGGGAAACTGAGACAAGCAGGATGAAGTGATTGCCCAGGGTCACACAGCTAGCAAGTGTCTGAAGTCAGTTGAATTCACTTCCTCCTGAATCCAGGGCATGTGCTTTATCCACTGGACACTCAACTTGCAGCTTTGTAACATTCTGAGTTCCACATTTTTTCTCCTTTTCTCCTTTTCTTCATTTCTCCCTAAGCAAGTAATAGGTTATGCATGTACAATTGTATTAAACATATTTCCATGTTGTAAAAGAAAAATTAGAACAAAAGGGAAAAAATTAAAAAAGCGAAAATAATCTGCTTTGATCTGTATTCAAATTCATAATCCTTTCTCTGAATGAAGATGACATTTTTTCATCATGAGTCCTTTGGAATTGTCTTGGATGATTGTATTGGATGAGAAGAGCTAAGTATATTATAATTGATCATCTCACAATGTTGCTGTTACCGTGTACAATGTTCTCCTGATTCTGCTAGATGGCACAGTGGATAGGGCACTGGTCTTGGAGTCAGGAGGACAGAAATTAGAATTCAGCCTCAGACATTTACTAGCTGTGTGACCTTGGGTAAGTACTTAACCCTAAATGCTTTGTATCCAGAGCCATCTCTAGTTGTCTCGATTCCTATCTGGCCCCAGATGGCTCTGGAGGAGAAAGTGAGGCTGGTGACTTAGCATAACACCCCCTCACTCAGATCCAGTTCATGTGCTTGTCATGGCATCACCTCCCTGATGTCATGGTCTTCTTTGAGAATGAAGGACAACCATTATTACTTCATTCAGTATCAGTTCATATAATGTATCAGTCAATCGCTGCATCACAACCATATTCATTTCAAGGGGAATAAAGACTTCCCATATAAATATCAGAGAAAGTAATGATGATGATAATGATAGCACACACTTATAAAGAATTTTCATAATTAATAATAATAAGTAAAAAATAAAAAATCATAAATAAATAAAGTACTGAAGTTAATAAATGGTTATTTTTACTTTCCCTGAGGAGGTAGGTTATACAAGTATTATTTTATCCATTTTACAGATGAGAATAACTGAGGCTCAGGGAAATAAAAGTGACTTTGCTTAACCTTTAGCATAAAACCTGTTCTTGAAGATCAGTTCCCTAAGGGATTTTCCCCTAAATAATTACATATAAGTATCTGCCTCCCTCCACCTAGGTTGGCAATAGAAGAATTAATTTCATAGTTCATTGGTTTTGCTGAGGAGATTCATTCTAGGGACAGACAATCAAAAATATTTATCATGAGCCTAAACTATTGCAAAGCACTGTGGGAGATAAAAAAAACACCCTATAATGCAGAGTCAGTGAATCATAAAATCTTCAGACTGAAAGAAAAGGAAAATAGAAAAAAGAAGAAATATAATTGAATTTTAAAAATTTTGTAGAGTTTTTTAAAGGTCTTTTGATAGCTAAAAAATTGCTTTTAATTTTAAATTTGCCATAGAGGAACACTGGAGAGACACTATAATGTGAGGTTACCATAGACTGAAAGAGTCGGGAAAGGTTGTAGTTGAAGGCTGGAGAATTGAAGGATGAGGAAGAATGGGATAGATTGGGGGTGAGTAGGGCAGATTTTGGGTATATTTAACCCTAGGAATGAACAAATGGAAAGACCTCCTTCAGAAGGATGGATATGGAGAAAGGGAAACTGGTATGGCTTGATGCCCAGGGAGAGCATTCTAAGCATGGAAGATGGTCAGCTTAGAGCTGTCACAGGGAGAGGGAATTTCTTGTAAGAGCAAAGGTTAGTGTATTGGATGGCAGAACTTTGGGAAGGGAGGAAAGTACAGGAAGGGGGCAGTTTAGAGACAAGTCTCTTTTTTAAGTTAATTAAATCTTCCCCACAGGTTATCCTGAAGCACTAGAAGGAAATATGTTCAGCAAACACTAGTTCAAATTTATTAATGATTTGTGTTCCCACAAAAATATCTCCCCTTAGCTCATCACAAGAAAGTTGGGATAGAACCAAGAATTACAAGTACAGTTACTTCTACATGCAGCCTCTGAGGCAAGGGAGGGGCACTCTCATTTCAGAGAATCCTAGATATAGAATAGTATTTCTAGTATTCTAGATGACAAGAAAGGATAGAGGAATTTATCTGGTCCAGGGGTGTCCAAACTGACGGCCGACCCAGTCTGTAAAAGTCCCCTGTACCAGATGAAAATGTAATTGGAAAAAAAAATTAACAATATAAATAAAAATACAAAACTACATAGATGATGTTAGTTTTTGGTTTTCTAAGTGAATATGTGACCAGCGGAGTTTGGTTTTATTTGAGTTTGACACCATTGATCAAGTCAAATCCTCTTATAGGTGAGGAAAAAAAGTCAAATAGGTGAGTGACTTGCCCAAGTCAGGTGGTGGGAGAAGCAGGATTCAAATTCGGGTCCTCTAGCCCCAAATCCAGTGCTCCATTACACTTCTATGGTTAAGAAACCTATTGGTTCCCTTCTGAGATAATACTGTTTTCTTTCTTGCTTCTTACTTCTCTCAGTCCCTTTGGTACATAGTTAATGCTTAAGAAACGTGAGCGCTCTCTCTCGTCTATCTGTCCTATTAATTTCTCTTTCTTTCTTCCATCCTTCATCTCTTTTTCTTTCTCTCCTTTCCCTCCTTCCCTCCTTCCCTCCTTCCTTCCTTCCTTCCTTCCTTCCTTCCTTCCTTCCTTCCTTCCTTCCTTCCTTCCTGTTCCATGTTTATCATTCTATACAAGCTATCATTCCATCAGTCTATCATTTGTATTTGGATTTATCTTTCTATCACTCATTGTTCTATTAACTTCCTTTTCCATGCCAAATTATTAAAACAGAGACTTCTCAGAAAACTTTTGAACTTCTTGCAGCCTTCTTCCTTGTTTAAACGTCTGGCTGAGCTATCTCAAACTACTCTCTTTTTCTCACTTTCTTTTCCATCCAGATTCCATAAGCTTTTAGAAAGACCTTCTCAGAAGGAGCCTCCTTAGGGATTTGTAGCTAATTAGTCCACACACAATGATTATGTCGTTGCATCATAATTAAACTTAATTGGCTTTTTACACTGCTGGGCTCTCTCATTCACACCAAAGAATTGTCTTATCAAATCAACCCCCAATGCCTTTGGGAGGCACTTAATTTGAAGAGCTACCTCACAATTTCTTCACAATTTCAGGTGAAGCTGAGCTGGGGGATTAACAAGTGGGTGTCAGCCTTTGACAGGGGCTGACTCAAGGCACTCTCTCAATTGTTTCCATGTGCAAGCCATCCAAAGTTCCCCTCAGTTCTATAAATAGTTGTCCAGTCTCGCCTGCTCCAGGAGGGCCAGACAAGATTTGTAATATGGAGTGGGCTCTAGTGAAGGTGGGATTTTAAATTGTTGACAGGCTCTCTTGCTCTCTCACTTTTTTTCTCACTTCTTACTTCTCTCTCTCTTTTTCTTTTTTCTCTCCTCTCTCTCTTTTCTCTTCCCTTTTCTTTCTCTTTCTCCTCTTTTCTTTTTCTTTCTCCCTTTTCTGCCTCTGTCTGTCCCTCTATCCCTTCTTTCTCTTTTTCTATCTCTATTTCTCTTTCTCTATTTCTCTCTTTCCTTTTTATTCTCTTTTTCTCTCTTTCTCTGTCTCTGTCTTCTCTCCCTCTCTCCCTTCACATGCCTTTCTTTTTCCTAGCAGCATACTTTACATTCTAGCTTCTGGCTTCATTCCCCACAACATTAAAGAATTTGGCATTTTAAGTTCCCTTCATGTTGTTTGAATTAACAGGGTCGTTCAATAGTAAGAGTCACTTAGGAAACTGATGGAAGTGGCCAGCCGAGTTGCATTATTTTCTTGCAAGAGCACAAAAAGACCTCAGGCCAATTTAATTCTGGAGCTAATTAATAGGTAATAACTGTAAACATTTACATGGCAGATGGCTGTTTCAGATCCTGCTTTCCACCCCAGACCCCCTTAATCTCAAAGTTTCTTATTTGAGTGTTATGCTGAACAAAAAAAATTGAAGCTCTCAACAGTTAAAACATTTGGGAATTCAAGTCCCTTTATGGGGAATGATAAACGATGGTTATGGGAAGTAACAACCAAACCCTTTTCTTGATAGCATCACCATTTTTGGCTGAGGTTAGTTGTCAGTGTTTATAAAAGATTTTAGGCAGGGAAACAGGTGACAAAGAACTAATCCTGCACTCTCCTTCCTGGAAGTCTTTAAAAATGGGTTATTTGCTCACCTCTGTAAAATTATCTAAACATCCCTGGGATGTGGTTTAGAGCAGGCAGTGTAAGGGCAGGGGGCTGGGTCTGTGACCCTTGCAGGCCCCCTCCAGATGTATGATTCTATAAAAATGTCAAGACAGATGTAATAGTGATTGATTTTTGCTTAACAACAATGGCCTCTGATAGAGCTATCATTTGTATGGATGGAATTTTATGGCCCAAGTGTTCATAGCAGTATATTTTGTTCATCAATTGAGATGAAAGAAACACAGTGTTTGTAGCTATATTTAAAAAGCATGCTCCTTGATGGAAAACATCCAGACTTATGGATTTGGTTTTTATGAAAAATAAGGTAGACTTAGTTTGTCTGGGCTCTGCCATGGGCTGATGTCTCCAAACATTATTAAGTTTCTACTCAACCCAGCTCAAGGGGAAGGTTATGGTAGTACTGGAACAGCTCTTCACCTGATAGTAGTTTTATTGCTGTAAACCCACTCTGGGCAAAAATCCACAATAGCCATTCCTAGGTCCATACTATTAGTAAGGAAGAAAATACTTTTAGTAATTCACAAACAAATGGGGGCATCAGCATTGTAATGGGCCTTTCCAGTTCACTTCCATCTGTAGACTGCCAGAGATATGAGTGCCAATAGAATCGCTAAAATGACTCTCTATCCATCCATGTTATAAAACTGACAATATGGTCCTTTTCATCCATTTTGTTTTTTCCAGGTGGATTGTTAGAACAGGTGCTTTGCAATGACTATAGAGCACATTGAGGAGTCCCTGCCACATAATCCCAATAACATCAACATAATGAGGGAATTCTAAACAAATATCCTCTAAAAAAGAATTCCCCCTTTTTTTTGGATAGGATTCTATATCTTTGGCAAGTACTAACTGGGAAGCTGACTTAGCATAAGTATTCTTAACTGTACACTTTATTCAACAATTGAGATGAAAAAAATACAGGGTTATAAATGATAGCCTTTGGAAAACCATAATGGTGTTAAATTTAATATATACTTTATACACTTTAAAATAAACTAGCTTTTTAAAAATAAATGGCTTTTTTATGTCTTTTTAGTTCTTCTTTGAATATTGGAATATTTGTATTTTTTTGACTTAATTTATAATAGAAAAGAAATCTGAAAAATTTGTAAAAAGAAAGAGAATTGGCTAGTTCTTTTAAAGATTCCAAGCTTCTTCCTGCCAAAAAGAATTCATCATTTTTAGTACCAATGTTCTCTTGATGATGCTCTCTGGCTATGAATCTTGGAACATTGTGTAGGGGATGAACGAAGATAGACATTATTATCCCTGACCTGGAGGACCTTATAACTTTAGCATATTTCTTATGGGTGGCCTCTAAAATTTTCTTTCGACTGTGCCAAAGCTGTTGATGAAGAATCAACTAATGGGCCTAGACAATGCCTGGAGAGACTAAAGCCATCCTTTTCAAGTCTTTCTTACATTCCCCTTAGACTGGAAGAAACAATATATGTGACTGTAGGGACCTATGCCTCAGTTTATCCTTGCTGGTCATTCAGTATCTGGGTGGACCAAATTGTTCAGGAGATATTGGAGAAACCTTGATTGAAATAGTCCACACTAAATTTTTTTTTTAGTTTTTGCAAGGCAATGAATGGGGTTAAGTGGCTTTTCAAGGCCACACAGCTAGGTAATTATTAAGTGTGTCTGAGGCCACATTTGAACTCAGGTACTCCTGACTCCAGGGTCGATGCTCTATCCACTGGCCCACCTAACTCCCCTCACATTATAATTCTTTATGTGTGCACATGTGTGTTTGTGAATTTTACCATTGGAGGCTAGAAGCAAACATTTTCCAGGTAGGAATTACCCAAAGTATACAGGTGAGGTATCAGTTTCCTCACTAAGTTTCCTGACAAGTGACTTAATTCTAGCTTGCAAAATGCTTGTTCCAAACTTTAGTTTTAAATTGAAATACTTTTCACCATTCCTGGGAATTTTCCAAACTAAAATCTCATGATTGGGGGTCCAGAAATACCTCTCAACTAAGTTTCCATCCTGTCTTATCTTTAAAAACCCCTCCTGTCTCTTTATGGAAAAACAATATGAACAGGAAAAAATAAAACCAAAAAAAAAAAAAAAAAAACGACCACCACCCACCCATGAGGGCCCAACAATGTAATGAGATTTGGAAATGCTTGTCTATTGTAGACTTGGCACATATGTGATCATAATCTGATTTCAAACATAGGATCATAGGTCTAAAACTGGAATGGACCTCATAGACCAGCTACCCCAACTCACTTGTTTTATAAACTGAAGATCTCAAAGTGAAGGTTATTGCATAAAGTCATATTGATGTTTCAGAGAAATGACTTGAACCCAAGACATATGCTCAACAGTTCCAGAACTGCAAGGGACCTCAGCAAGTCTAACTTCCTCACTTTACAGATAGGGAAACTGAGGCCCAGGGAATTGAAAGGGATTCTTCAATTTCACAAGGTATGACATAGTTGAGATTTGACCCTAACTCCTTCATTCTGTAGGCAGTGATTTTTATTCATTAATAAATATTTATGAAACCCTTGCCTAGTGTTATGGTGAATGCTATGGGAAGTGACCAGCTCATGAATTTATCCAAGTTACAATGTGAATACTTCTTTCACTGTAACATTTCACTCTTTACATTATACTACAAAGGAAGTACATTGTAGTGGACAGAACACTAGACTATCTGTTAAGACTATCTGGATTCAAACCTCACTTCAGGAACTTACTCTTTTTATTTCTTTGAATATTGGATTTGAATATTTCTACTCAATTTATATTAAAAATTTTCTCATTCAATTTATAAAAGAAGAAATTTTAAAAATTAAAAAATAGAAAATTGGATAGCACTTTCAAGGACTCGAAGTTTCTTCTTGCCAAAAAAACTCATCATTTTTAGTACCAAAGTTCTCTTGGTGATGTTCTCTGGCTATGAATCTTGCAACACTGTATAATAACAGATATTTAAAAGGATTGTTATGAGGATTAAATAGTTGAATGTAAGATGCTTGAAATTTTTAAAGCTCTTTATCACTATTATCAGAACACATTCATATGTTCTGTTATGTCTGCCATATCCGAATTCTCACGTTTGAAAAGATTTGCCCTGGTCCTTCTAATTGGGATGACACAAAACTACCTCCCTCCCTACCTATATATCTATCTTTCTATATGTCCATTTATCTAGACAGATGGATGGATGGATGGATGGATGGATGGATGGATGGATGGATGGATACATAGATACATAGATACATAGATGATAGAATGTATACTCTGGGCTAGTAGAAACTAATCTCTAAGGTTTATTTCCACTTTATACTCCTAGGAGAGGTATTTGTCATGATATAATCCTTTTATAGAAAGATGATGGCTCTAAATAGTTAAAAACTCATGCCAGGAACAAGAAGGAAGGTGGCATAGTTTTATGCCACCCTAGTTAGAGGGGATGGAGTGAGGTTATACGCAAAGTTCTCTGGGCATAGGTTATCATATATATGACTGGGTGTCACTGGCAGAGAGGTGGCTTCTTACATCTGAGTCCCAGCTCCATCTAAACTGCTGACCACTTGGATAATGACTTCATCTTTTCAGAGGAATAGAAATACAAGGAAAGTTATAGCTGAATCTATGATACTCTTTGTGTAAATAAAAAATTTATGGGATGTGTCCTGTAAATCACTTAGTTTGCTTGGTGGATGAAATGCTAGTCTGGGATTTAGGAAGACTGGAGATCTCAGGTAATTACTACCTATATGACCCTGGAAAAAGCACTGAATGCCCCTCAATCTCAGTTTCCTCATCTGTAAAATTAGGGAGTTGTACCCCTTGGCCTCTAAGGTTCTTTAAGGATTTAAATTTATGAACCTCAGGAAATTGGATTTACTAGTCAGTCTACAATAAATATCCAACCAGAACAGAACCAGCAAAAATATATTGAATATATCAAGCATGCCTTGATTTTGGGAAAGGTGGGAAAAAAGTTTATTTTCTTGCCTTTTCCTATTTTTACAGTTTTTGCACCCTAGAAAGTTCACATGTCTTCTTAAAGGAGAGGGCAAGACATAGAAAAGAGCATGGTGGGGTGAGAAGATTCAGGAAAGGTTGGGGTTTATACATGGGATGGTAGTTGGCCAAGAGTTTGATTCTGAGTGTTTTTGAGATTTTTTCCCGCCTTTGTGAGCATGAAATGAAATCAAGCACCTGGGCAAAGCTTTTATGAATAGTTCATTTGTCTCTGGTTCCCTTGGCAGCTTCCTCCGTTTCAGAATTGTCCACAAGCCCAAAGCTGTCTCCCAAATAGAGTGACCAACAAGCATTGCTCTCTGTAATTATGGAAACCTTAATGGAGGGATCTGGGGCTAATTCATTTGTGTTTTTGGTAATAAAAATCATTACAAGGTAATGCTTTCCTCATTTCTGAGGGAGAAGGGAGGGGAGACCAGAAGTATATCATGGTTGTTGTTGAAAGACTGTTCATGACACCCAAGTAGGCCCAGGGACCCTGTAAAAAGTACAATAAAATGGAGACAACAGAGAATGGAATTTCTCATGCATTAGAGAGGCAGTTTGATATCTGGAAAACAGCACTGACTTTAGAGCCAGAAAAAACTGGATTTGAGACTTGGGTCCACCTCTTGCCAGACAAATGTGTACTCTTAGATGAAACATAGCCTCTCTGAGTCTCAAAGTCTTCATCTTTAAAATAGAAATATTAACTCACAGCATTGTTTTGAGAATAAAATTAGAAGATGGTCATGAAAGTGCTTGGAAATCGTAAAATGTTACATAATAAAATATTATTATTATTATTATTATTATCCTTATCTGTATCATTTTTATTTCCTTTCCCCATAGAAGATACAGTCAGAGGCAAGTGTGGGCTGCATGGGATGCTAGAGCTAACTCTACATGGAAAGAAGTTAATATCTTGTCAAACTAATACTAAAAAAGGTTGGTTATCCAGCCTTTTTTTTTAAAGAATTTTTTAAGACTCACCTACTTCTTTGAATTAACACATTCCATTGGCAGACAGGAATAATTGGAACTTTTTTGAATCTTAATTTCTCTTTGAAAATCCCAATTCTTGCTCTTAGTTTGTCATCTTTACCAATTCATTTTCCATGTTATGGACTGCAGGTTTTTGAAGACAATTGTTATATCTCAACTGAATCTTTTCCCCCTTCAGGCTAAAAACCTTGTTTCATTTTTCAATTTTTGTTTCTTATTATTTTTTGTTTTTGTTTTTCTGAAAACCACAATTTTTTTTGGGATCCACAAACCTAATTAAATGAAAGTAGTAGTTATGTTCCTCAATCCCTTTTCTTCACTAACTCACTATTTCTTAGTTTTCAAAAAGTCATGAAGGATGGGAAAAGAAAGAGATTAAAAACATTCCCCAATTCTATTCTCTTTTCTTACAAAAAAGCAAGAGTTAATCTATGGTAACCAAAAAAACCACATGGTATTTTGTTCTTTCTGAATTACCTTTAGTAAGGAAACATACAAAAGGAGAGGTAGGATGGTAGAGGGCATGAGGGAAAAGATTATGAGTGATGTCTAGTCTATTTAGTTTTTATATTTAAAGTATTTCTCCCCTGTCTTGTGGAGGAGATAGGTATGGATGAATGTCTCTGTTACTTTATAAGGGTTACCATTCATAGAGGGAGCTACCATCTTGTGGATGCAAGCGTCACAATTGATTTCATCATGGGAGAGCTCATTGATAATAGACGTCTTATGAAAACCTCCTTTTGGGGTATAGGTGTGAATGTGGTCCTGGTGTTGCTTACTTGGCCTCCTGATGACTTCTTCAATGTACTTTAGATCATTCCCATCTCTCAAAGACTTTAAATGGATTGGAATCCAATGTTATGATTATTCCAAAATCTTCATGCACCTGATAGAGGATGAAGAGGGAAACTGGAAGTGTTTGCCCATTTCATTCCTTTTACAGGTCCTATCTGGGGTTGGCATTACTTCACATTTATCTCCTCAGTTTTGACCTGGGCAAGCATGGTAGCTTCCACTATATCTCTTCCATAAGTTTTATCTGCTCCCATACCACTGTAATATAGATATAGGGGCCCAGGGAAATCATTGAAAGGACAAACAAAGGGTATCTATCTGATCCCATTAAAGCATATTCTTGTTCTAAGCCAAACCAGGGTGTCTAGTTGAACATCATATCTAATATCCATTTATAGTTATGTATCAAATTGGTCTCTGAAGCTTGGAGGTTATACTTTAAAACTTTTCAGAAAATCAGTTTGTTGAGTCCTTTAAATATGTCAAAAAGAGCAGCAAGAATAAAATATTGTTATTGTTAGAGCCATCAGACTGGAAAGTGCTAGAGACATCCAAATTCTATTCAGTGCTCTTCAGTTCACAGTCTAAGTTATGGATTTTACACTCACCACTGCCATTGACCCAGAATTCATAGCCTGAACTTTGTTTCCCTAAGGCAGGTTTGGGTACATCAATTTGATACTTTTGTTCAAGTAAGAACTGTCTAGAGTAGCCATATTTGAAGTTGTCCTTCATCTGGAAAAGTGCAAGAAGAAGAAACAATGATGGAGAGTCAGATGACTGACTGGAGGCTTTAGCTGGTTGTCATGGAGGTTGTGGTCCTATAGCCAAGGCTTCTACTTCTATTCTCAGACTCGCCCAATATACCATTTCTTTAACTGAACCCCACAAGGCATCAGATGAGTAGTTATTTCTTACTGTTCCTGTAGAGGTAGAGTGTTTCAGAAAGTTCATCTCCGCATATTAAAAATAATGACTCTCAGTCCTTTGTTATTGGTACTTGGAAGAACTGACAGATGCCACTGTGGGGTCAGTGACCTTTGAAAGATCATGCTAAAAAATGGTAAAGCATGATGGACGAAGAGCAAATGTTCCCATCTCAAAAGAGAGAAATAGAGTCTACTGACAATGGGACAGTGAACCTGATGATGAACAAGCATGCCAATTTGCCAAACTAACCATATTCTCTTTTTTGAGAGGATTATTAGCCTGGGTTTACTAGGTTAGATTCTACTGTTGATGATTACCTACATTACTTCATAAGAGTTATAGCTGACAGAGGGAAGGAGATTTTTAAAGCAGTCCTCCTAGGACTAGGACCATCCTGGGAATGTAGATAATAATGCCACAGATGTTGTTGCTCACCAGGATTTCAGCAATGAATTTTATAAAGTATCTCATTTTTTTAGATCAAGATGGAGAAATGTGTGCTAAACAATATTGTAGTTAGTTGAATTCTAGATGGTTGAGTCACTGCAAACTAGTAATTAATGCATCATTATTCACTTGGGAGGAGGTATCTAGAAGAAAGCCTGTGGGATCTTTTATTCACTCTGTGCTATTTAATAATGATAGATAAAGATATAGCTGCTTTAATTTTTAAAAATAAATGTTAAAATTATATTTACATATAATTGAAAACAAAAATATTATTTTAAAATGATAGAGGTGATTATTTATCAAATTTTCCAATGATACAAAACCAATCCTGACTTGGTTGACTGATAGGGGCCAAAAAGATTTTGAGAGGTTAGTTAGAATGTTAAACTGAAACTACCATGATGAAATGTAAGAGAGGTAAAGGAAAAATTTTATAATTGCATTCCAAAGATTCAAATTTAAAAAGTACAAACTGGAAACAATCTCCAGGTTTTAGTGAACCATTAGCTTTACATGATTCAGCAGATAATATGGCAGCCAAGAAATGAAGTGTGTTTTCTGGTTGCATGATGAGAAGCATAGTGCCTTGGGTGAGGGAGACTATACTTTTGTTTTATAATCTGCACTTATTAGAACAAATATAGGGTCTTCAGTTCCACATAAGAGGGCAAATATCACAAAGAGGATGCCAAGATGGTGAATGACCTCTAGTTCATGCTTTATGAAGACTGAGATATAGAAACTGCTATCATTCAATCTGGAGAAGAGAAGATAGAGTTCATTATAGTTCTCTTCAAGTATTTAGGGAACTCTCAGGGGTAAGGTCAATTATATACTTTCTATGTTTGACTTTTTGGGTCAAAACTAGAAACAATGAGTAGAAATGATTGAATGAGTGAAAAATGGTGAGAAGAAATTAATGGAAAACAGCAGATTTTGTCTTAATTTAACAAAAAACTTCCTAATAATTAGAGCCATCTAAAAGTAGAAATCACATGCCTGGGAAGATAGTAGGTAGTTTCTTCATTAAAAGCCTCCAAACACAGGCTGTATGATGACCTGTTGGCTGTGTTGTAAAGGGAATTCTGGCTCAAGTATGCATTGAACTACCAATGATACCCCTTCCAACATGATGATATTATGTTTTTAATTATTAGAAAATCATTGTTTTGGCTTTGTTGTTTGTCAAAAGGCAATTCTCTGTGGGAAGGACAGGATGATAATCTATTACCATTTAATTAAAGTATTTTATTTTTTACCATCATCATAATTAAGTAAAAACAGGCCATGATAGGAAAGGAGAGAGGATGAAAAAAGCATTGGGCTAAGAAGGGCCATAATCAGCATGGAGTAATGTGAGTTTTGCCCTAGGCTACTAAAAATTCTGGGGATATTTCCTTCTTGTGACAATTTTCTTTTGTGTGGTCTTCTTTTGGTTCCACATTCAGCACAACCCCTTTACCTGATCCCCTAGGTCAGGGATTCTGAACCTTTTTATTTTGAGCCATGGACCCTACTGGCAGTAAGGCAAAGCCTAAGAAACTCTCCTCAGAATCATTTTATTAAATGCATAACATAAAATGAAAAGAAACCAATTATATTTCAATACAATTTTCATAATTTGAACAAGAAATTCATAGATCAAGTTTAAGGACATTTACCCTACTCTCTTGTCACTGGGTCACTTACCTTAGGTCTTTTTACAAGACTTATTTTCCCCCACTAGTCTAGTGAGTCTCCTTCCACTACGGAAGATTTCCACTCAATGCCACTGGACTTGAGAATCATATGATGAGAGAAGCCCCAGGATGTCTTTGGGTCATTCCCCAAACTGAATTTGCCTCAAGTGCTCGAATTCCTAGTTCCTTCTTAGACTAGAAGGTTCCAACTTTGCTTTAAATTTTTTTTTTAATTTAAGGCAATGGGGTTAAGTGACTTGGCCAAGGTTAGGCAATTATTAAGTGTCTGAGATTGGATTTGAACTCAGATTGTACTAACTTCTAGGCCAGTGCTCTATCTCCTGCACTATCTAGCTGCCCCAGCACTGCCTAGCTGCCCTCAACTTTGCTTTTGTCTAACTGTGTGAATGTAGTTAAGTCCTTTTTCTGATTCCCTGTGTTCTTTTCTGTAAAATTGGGATGATGATAATATTTAAACTTACTACTTCAAAAGATTAAACTTACTACCTTAAAAGATTGAAATGCCATAGAAATATGACAATTTTTAGTTTTAAATTCAAAAGAAAAATTATCTATTTATATATATTATATTTTATATTATTTTATTAAATTATATAGTACTTTAAAGTTTGCAAAGCACTTTCTTTTTTTAATCTGTTTAGAAAGATTTTATTTATTTTGAGTTTTACAATTTTCCCCTCATTCTTGCTTACCTCTCCCACCCCCCACAGAAGGCAGTCTGTTAGTCTTTACATTGTTTCCATGGTATACATTGATCTAAATTGAATGTGATGAGAGAGAAATCATATCTTTAAGGAAGAAAAATAAAGTATAAGAGATAGCAAAATTGCATAATAAGATAACTTTTTTTTCTAAATTGAAGGTAACAGTCTTTGGTCTTTGTTCAAACTCCACAATTCTTTCTCTGGATACAGATTGTATTCTCCATTGCAGACAGCCCCAAATTGTCCCTGGTTGTTGCACTGATGGAATGAGCAAGTCCATCAAGGTTGATCCTTGCCCTTATGGTACTGTTAGGATGTACAATGTTTTTCTGGTTCTGCTCATCTCACTCAGCATCAGTTCATGCAAATCCCTCAGTGCTTCCCTGAATTCCCATCCCTCCTGGTTTCTAATAGAACAATAGTATTCCATCACACACACACACACACACACACACACACATAAACACATATATGTGTATATATACATATATATAAACACATATATGTATATATATGTATATGTATGTATGTGTATATATATATATATATATATATATATATATATATATATATATATATATATATATATATATATATACATACCACAGTTTGTTAAGGTAGTCCCCAGTTGAAGGACATTTACTTGATTTCCAATTCTTTGCCACCACAAATAGAGCTGCTATGAATATTTTTGTACAAGTGATGTTTTTACCCTTTTTCATGATCTCTCCAGGGTATAGACCAAGGAGTGGTATTGCTGGATCAAAGGGTCTGCACATTTTTTGTTCCTTTGGGCATAATTCCAAATTGCTCTCCAGAAAGGTTGGATGAGTTCACAGCTCCACCAACAATGTATTAGTGTCCCAGATTTCCCACATCCCTTCCAACATTGATCATTGTCCTTTCTGGTCATTTTGGCCAGTCTGAGAGGTGTGAGGTGGTTCTCAAAGATGCTTTAATTTGCATTTCTCTAATAAGTCATGATTTAGAACAATTTTTCATATGACTGTGGATCGCTTTGATTTCCTCAGCTGTAAATTGCCTTTGTATATCCTTTGACCATTTGTCAATTGGGGAATGGCTTGTTTTTTTGAAAATTTGACTCAGTTCTCTGTATATTTTAGAAATGAGCCCTTTGTCTGTAAAGCACTTTCCATGTAGTTCTCATTTAAATGTTGAAATGAACAATACCTTGGTTTTGAATTGGCTTAGGAAGGCTAACAAAATATTTCAGAAGCTTTAAAATAATAAATCACTGAAGAATGTTGAGATCTGATTTTAAATTTTAATTTCATATTTTAAAATGAATATTAATGCCTACTCTTTCCAGAAATAGTGGAAACTCAGAAGATAGCCCCTTTTCCAGATGCAGAGGAACTGAAATAAATTTGAGTGGGGGTGAAGAATTTTCTTTATTGAGAGCACCTGCTCCCGTTTCTCTTGTAGTTTCAACTAAGAGTCTTGTCATTACCATATTCTTTAATCTGAGAGGTATTCATGGAAGACCTTTTGGTGCAGGGGAAACTTCCCGATGAAAGTCCGACCTCTCTCTTCTTTGCTTGGAATGCAGTTGTTGAATTCAACCATTTCCAGACCATTTCCAATCATAAAGAATTAACTTGCAGGTGTATGTAGGCCATATGGTCAATTAAATGGGACATAAGATTGGCTGTTTTCAAATCTAGGTTTGGTTAGTTAGAATCACCAGACGATATAGAAAATATCTTTATATCAGATCCCATTTTTAAAATTGACAGACATTATTCTTTTAGGGAAAAAATGTGGTTCACAAACAGTTCCTTAATCATAGAGAAAAACTAATTATGTTTTATATCCTAGGCTCAGGACTATTACCTCACTCAGTGAATGAGAACTTATTAAGAAAATATTCCTCTGGGTATATGTTTTAGCAAAGTTGAATTTTATTGTAAATAATCCTATTTGACTATACATGCAATTCTTTTTAAACAAAATATAGGTGCATTTGTAATATTTTTCCCTCAATTACATATTAAAACAATTTTTAAACATTAAAAATGTCTTAAGTTCCAAATTTTATATTTCCCTCACTCCCTCCCCTCCCTTTTCCCCAAAATGGTAAGCAATCCAATTAACTAATGTATGTGCAGTCATATACTTGAAATTCTATGGTTGAAAAACATATCCTGCAAAGGCAAACATTCACGGAGCTACCACTATGTAAACAGCATGGTGCTAAATACTGTGGTGGTGGGGAGGCAAGATTCAAAGTTTACTGGGGGGGGTATGATCCCTGCTTTAATGATATTGATAGTCTAGTGGGGGCTAATCACCAACAGAGAAAATTATAATATGTCGTATTAATTACTTAGTACACAAAGTAATAAATGACTCCACCAAATAATGCATTATCCAACTTCTTAAACTTGAGAAATCCTTCTTCAAGTATATCATTTGAAATAAGTATAAAATTCATAATATACTTCAAGGAAAAATTAGTGACTGAAGGCATCAAACTTGTCTCTGGAAATTACAATGAACTAGTGGATGAAGGGGATGTCTTTTTACTTTGGTGTCTTACTGAAAAGAAATATTGGGCAAATAGATATCAAGAAGAAAGTTCAATATGTTGAGACTTACTCTATCCTGAAATAAAAGCTCACTAGTTAGAACACATTTGAAACAATTTATACTCCCCCGATTCCAATGAAAACCTTTTGTTTTTGTTTTGTTTTTGTGGGGCAACTGAGTTGTGACTTGCCCAAGTTCACACAGCTAAGTAAGTATCCAATGTCTGGGGTCAGATTTTAATTCAAGTCTTCCTGACTCCAGGGCTGGTGTATCACTTAGCTGCCCCTAGTGTATACTTTTAGAACTGAAAAATGGACAATAATTGATTTGGAAAGTATCCTTTTCAGAAACCTGTACAGTATTATTAGAACACAGGACTTATCACTCTTAGGCATCTATAGAAAGGTAAAAATTTCCTTGTCAAAAAAAGAAAAATAGAATTTACAGACAATTTAAGAGACCATGATATTTCATAGAAATGATTCTAAAACTTTAGGAATAAGTAGAGATGACTAAGCAATAGCAAAGGTTGCTGGACAGGAGATGAGGCTGGCCCTGGAGCCAGGAAACCCTGGGTTCAAATTTAATCTCAGACACTTACTAATTGTATGACCTTTGGCAAATCAGTAGAGCTCTGTTATTTCAATTTTCTCAACTGTTAAATAGGGATACTAATAGTTCCCAGAGTTTTTTTGAAGATCCAATAATATTCTAAAAGTTATTTAATAGAAGTGGTTGAAATGGGTGGTATGAAGGAGGTGCTATATAAATAAATGCCTATCTATTCTTTACCTCCTAACAAGTACATGACCCTGGATTTGTCAAATATAAAAAACAAAACAAAACTGGTTTGCTCCAGGAAAGAATGTAGGATATGGTACTATCTAAGAATGTAATTAAAATGTCCTCCATGGGTGACATACACATGAAATAGGCCAACAATATGTTGACCATGAAGCATCCAACTAATGTCTAAGATATCAAAATAAGTTTATGGAAATGCTAGGGTTTAGGAAAGAACTTCAGAAGATCATTGCCAGAAATTATAGAGGGGTTATCATTAAGGAATTTGGATGTAGTGAGCAATGTAGATTCTAGAAAGACATCTGAATTTGTGTAACATCACTACAAGCTGTAAATATTTAGATCTGAAACTTGCTTTTCTATGGACTGACAGATGATCAGTTCCCATACTACAAATCTTGACTTCAAAAATGTCTTAAAGAGTTCATCCAGTAGAATGTACTGTAAATAAACCGTTATCACAGACCTCACTGTGTGTGATAGTTTCTCATATATAAGTTGATTTATTAAAAATTTGAATGATGCTTTTTTAACTAAAGATGTCACCATTCCAAATAGTTATGATCTCTAGACCACATCATGAGAAAGAGTTCTAGCTGAAGAAATCAAAATTATATGGGAACAAGAATGAGGTACATAATCATCATTATTGTTCTATTTGCTGCAGGAGTTGTATTAAGGATGCTTTAAGTTGACTTACAAAAAGATAAACTTGTACCCAAATATTTTCACTGAACTCAAAAAAGTTATTTTAAATATTAAATAGAAAGAATCCATAAGATGGCAAATCATCCAGGACAATTTCTTTCCAAATTCTAATAAAAAAAGGAAAAGAGTAATAAATAACATTAATAATAAATGCAGGAATATTTTGGATATTATTCATTCATTGACCTTCAACCCTATTTGTTTCTCTTAATGATTTGAATAATTTGAATATCCATATTCCAAATGGTCTGCCTTGGGCAAAAGCTGGTTACTCCTCATTAAAGATCTTCAAACAGATATTGGCATAGGATCAAGGTCCTTTTGTTGGGGTATGGATAAAATGTATTGGATATTTAGATTAGATGACTATGGAAGTCCTGAATTATAAGCTTCTGTGATTATCTTCCTTGAGAACCTTGGTCATGTAACATAAAGTGTTTAGATTTGAAAGACATAGATAGACAGAGAGAGAGAGAGAGAGAGAGAGAGAGAGAGAGAGAGAGAGAGAGAGAGAGAGAGAGAGAGAGAGAGAGATTTTTATAACATCTCTTCTGGATGTTGCTGATTGGTAGCATGCTTCCTGCTAGGGTACTTCGTTCCTCTTAACCACACAAGATCTGTGTTTTAGTGGGGACATGTACTAGGTAGGGTTCTAGGGGAAAATATATTATAGTTAAAATAATATAATATAATATATGGAGTCAAGTGTTTTAGGTTTGAATCTTGCCTCTTTTCTTTGCCACCTATGGCATCTTGTCAAGTCACTTTTTCTCTCTGTGCCTCAGTTTCCCCGACCTTGAACACATCATTTTCTCCCCTTCTATCTTAGTTTTCCATCTTTAAAATGAAGGATATTAGACTAAATGATTTCTTAGGCTTCTTCTAGCTTTAAATTGTACAATCTTTTCTTTCTTTCTTTTTTTTTAGATTTTTTGCAAGGCAAATGGGGTTAAGTGGCTTGCCCAAGGCCACACAGGTAATTATTAAGTGTCTGAGGCCAGATTTGAACTCAGGTACTCCTGACTCCAGGACCGGTGCTTTATCCACTGTGCCACCTAGCCGCCCCTGTACAATCTTTTCTTATAATTCTACCAGACCCAGAAAATGAACCTGAATCAGACTGCTGTGGGAAAAGATGAATCCTGCAGAACTGGGGACTTTCCCATGGTTTCAAAATGAGAGTCAAGGATAGAATTAAAACTTTCTAGTTGTTTCAGAGCAAGTTGCTGCAAACCGGTCACCTTCAAATCTGCCCTGCGTAGAGAAAGATGTGGCCTGATCCCTGGTCCATAAACTGATTTCCTGAAAGCAAGGAGCTGATAGGAAATATGAAATCACCCTGTAATCCGATAAACATTACAGGAATGACTAGCTGGCAGGAGAGCCATAATGCTGGCTTCGTGCAACCTTTCAGTTTGAACTTTCCATGGGCTGTGTTTAGCTTAATTAATGAATTGCTCATGGCTACAATGGAAGTGATTTGCTGGTTGGAGTTCAGAAATTGAAGCCCTGCAGATGGGGTTACAGTGAAAGATAGGAAGGTTGATACTAAGACCTTCAGGGCCTTAGATTCTGCACCTGCAGAGCAGCCCTCCCCTCTTCTCCAGGGGCCCTGAGTGAGGGACTCCACGGACTCCACATTATCGAAGCATTCCCACCACTCTGTGTGGGAGAGCGACTCGTTCGTGCTTAGACTTAAGTACTTTAGTTCATTTAGGCCAAGGTTCACCTTTGCTCCTATCAGTGGTAATGGAGGAAAAGGGAAAATAGGCAAAATAGGAAAGGCATGATCAACTGGGGAAGGCAGCTTACTTGTAAGCAGTCACTATAAAGCTAAGCTCATCAAAGCCAAAGTGTCTTATAACTCTCTCAGATTGGTGCATCTGGATCCTGGTAGTGACATCTTTAGTTTTTTGTATTAGTAAAGCCCCAATAGAATTTTGGGTTCTTAGAGCTGAGAGGGCCTTAGAGATTATATCTAAAACTCACTAAAATGTCCTCTATCACATCTAAGCAAGGTCTGGGCTACAAACTACTTTGGAGAATTGTTTGGAATTAAATTTTTTTCAAACTGCAAAATATCATAGGAATGTAAGCTTTTTAGGGTTAGGAAAACATAAAACATGTCAACTGTCCTAGGAATGGGAAATATGAAGCCAGCTACTCTCAAGGAGTTTACAATTTAATGGAAGCAAAGGATGAGTATAACAAGAACTGTGTCTCAAGGGGACTTGATAGAGCAGTGAAGGACCCAGGCATAAGGGTTGGGAGAAATTTGTAGAGGGAGAAATTGCATTCAGCTGAGAGAGTTGAAGAGCAGAGGATGCCTCAGGAAGAAATAGCATCAAAATTGGGTCTTTGGAAAAGGGAATGACTTTAGTGACCATCAATTAGGATAAAGGATTTGAACTCAAACTTCCCAAGGTCAAGTCTAGGACTCTATTCACTATATCACCTAGTTAACATCTAGTACATGTACAAAGACTTAGAGAGAGGAAAGGGTAGAAAGGATGTGACTGAGAAAAAATAGATTGAACCAGCATGACTGGAATGTAGAGTATATGAAGAGGACGGTAGAAGATAAGGCTCTGTAAATAGTTTGGAAGCCTATTTTGTTGGGAGAGCAGCTAATTGGTGTAATGGATAGAGGTCTGAGTTAAGAATTAGGAAGACTCATCTCATCTTCATGAATTCAAATGTGGCTTCAGACACATATCACTTTTTACTATTTGCCTCAGTTTCCTCATCTGAAAAAATGAGCTGGAGAAGAGAATTTCAATCCACTCCATATCATTACCAAAAAGACCCCAAAAACGAGTCACAAAGAGTCAGACACAACTGAAATAACTCAACAACAAAAGGTTTTTGTTTTAGCTTTTTAGAAAAAAAAAGCAAACCTCCCCTTTCTCCAAATGAAACTCCTCACAATAAACTGCTTAATAAAAAATTGTGGGAAGACAGTGAAATAAAGCAAGAAATTATTTGGCTCTCTGGAAGTCCCCCTCCCCCCAATAATTTATAAAAATGCCTCAAAGTGAATTTTAGAATGGTAGAAAATTAAAAGTTAGAATAAAGCCATCATCTAGGGAGGACACTAGGAAAAATCTGAACTCCTGATCTGGTGGGAAACAACTGTAGATACCACTGAGTCAACGAGCAGCAAGTCTTGGGGCAGCTGTATTAGGCAGCCTGAGGTTTCATACCTTTTGTCCTAGAGACAATGTGATATCAGACCACTGATCAGGGGAAGATTGTGGGGGCCCTTTGCTGGCACTGTTCACAAGCTATGACCACAAGCAAGGAAGAACAAGCACATGCCAGTGGGTATAGTGGCAAAGGGGCCAGGTCCTGTTGGTTGTGGTCACTCCTGATTTTAGTTCCAGAGCAAAAACATGGGGTAATGCTTTGCAGCCACCAGAGAAACTGTGGGAAGCAAGAGAGTCCTTGTTGGCAGGGGTGCTGGGTGTCCTGGTCAGGGTTAGAAAGGGGTACCTGAGATCACTCAGAGACCAAGGAATGAGCTGGAGAAATGGACTTGAATTATAGAATACTAGAAGAACCAAAAAAGTCAAGGACCCCCAGATAGAGTTTGGAAAAAATAGTACAAAAAAACTTGAAGTCTGAGACATTATCCCCCAAAACCTGGAGCACAGTATGATTCTAACATAATGGCTCAGAAATAGGCTATTTACAAATGAGTAAACAGCAGAGAACCCAACCATAGATAGATACTATGGAGATAGAAAAGTTCATCAAAAGAAGATGATGAAGTCAAATGACTACCTGTAAAACTTCAAAGAAAAATATAAAATGGTCACAAACCCAAAAAGAGTTCTTGGAGGAGTAGAAAGAACTTTAAAAATCAAATAAGAGAGGTTGGAGAAAAGAAATAAGAATAATGCAAAAAAAAAAAAAGAGAAAAGAAGCATCTACCTAAAACCTATCTATAAATGAGGATAAAAGCTAGAAGTCTTCTCAGTAAGATCAGAGCTGAAGCAAGGATGCCCATTATCATCACTATTATTCAATATTATACTAGAAATGCTAGTAATAGGAATAAGAGGAGAAAAAGAAATGGAAGGAATTAGATTGGACAATGATGTAATAAAATATCTTTTTTTGCAGAAGCTATGATAATATACTTGAAAAATTCTAAAGGATTCAACTAAAAAACTGGTTAAAACAATAATTTTAGCAAAGTGGCAAGATATAAAATAAACCCTCATAAATCATCAGCATGTCTCTACATTGCTAAAAGGAGGAAGAGAAAGGAAGAGCTATTTCATTTAAAATAATCATAGACTATATAAAATACCCATTAGTGCTACACCAAGACAAACCCAGGAACTATATAGCCAAAATTATAAAGTATATTTTATACAAATAAAATCAGTTTAAAATAATTGGAGAAATATTAGTTGTATATAGATGGATTGAACCAATATGATAAAATAATAATTTTACCTAAACTAATCTATGTATTCAATACTATCCAAAGTGAATTGCCAAATATTTATTTTATTGAGTTAGAAAAAATTATAAAAAATTAATTTTACTGAACAAAATATCAAGAATATAAAAAAATATTTTTTAAAAAATATAAAGAAAGAAGTCTAGCAGTAACCAGATCTTAAACTATAAAGGTGGTAATTATCAAAACTCTCTGGTATGGGCCACAAAATATAAAAATGTATCCATGGAATAAAGTACAATATAGAATACAATATAGAATAGTAAACTACAACCTTGTGTTTGATGAATGTAAAGATTTAAGTTTTGGAGACAAGAATTTACTATTTGGGAAATATGGAGAAACCTGGAAAGCAGTTTGGCAGAAACTAAGTATAGATTACCACATTACACCATTTAACATGATACCAATTGGTATCAAATGAATGTGGCCTAGACAAAAAATGAGATATAATCAGTGAATTAGAAGAATATAGGACCTATTACTATAGGATTTATAGATAGGAGAAGCATTTATGAATAAAAATACCACTGTGAATTAGAAAATGGCTAATTTTGATTACAGTAAATTTAAAAAAAAGTTTAAATCCAGGATTAGATGAAAAGAAGATAATTGGGGAAAATTTTATGGATGCATTCTCAGATAAAGTCCTCATATCTCAACTATATAGAGAACTTTGTCAAATTTATAAGCATAGAATCATTTCCCCAAATGGCCATGGCAGGTTTTGGAAGAAGAAATCAAATCTCTGTTATAGTTATATGAAAAATTCTCCAAATCAATATCGATTAGAAAAATGCAAAAAATTGAGACACCATCTCACACCCATCAGATTGACTAAAATGATAGAATGGGAAAGTGATAAATGTTGGAGGGGATTTGGAAAAATTGGATACTAATACATTGTTGGTGAACTTGTGGACTGATCCAACCATGTAGAGAACAACCTGGAATTTTGCCCAGAGTTCTAAAACCATGTATACTCTGGTAGGTTTACCAGTGCCATTTTTAGGTTTGTTTCCCAAGGTGATGAGGAGAAAGGAAAAGAAGCTATATGTTCTAAAATATTCATAGCAATTGTGGCAAAGAATTAGATATTGAGGGAAATAGTTGAATAAATTGTGGGAAATGATCATGATGGGAATATTATTGTGCTATAAGAAATGAAGAAGAAATTGATTTAAAAAATCCTGGAAAGACTGGAATGAATACAACCAAGTGAACATTGTATACAGTAACAATAATATTGCTTGAAGAATGGCTGCGAATGCACTATTCTGGTTATATGAACAATAAAATCAACTATAAAGGATGTATGGAGGATGCTTTCCACCTCCAGAGAAAGAACTGAAATATGGACGGAGATATTGTATTAGTTCCACATACACACAAACACACATACATGCACACAAATTACACGTATATTCATATTTGTTGTCATTGTTTGACTTTCCTGCTTTCTTGAAGAAGACCGTGACACCAGGGAGGTGATGCCGTGATAAACATGTGAATTGGATTTGAGTGAGGGGATACTGTACTAAGTCACTAGTCTCACTTTCTCCTCTGGAGCCGTTTGGGTTTAGTGACTCAAAATAGATAAGGATGACTGTATATACATCCACACATCCATAAATACATAGATACATAAATACATATCTATCCATCTATGTATCTGGCCTTCTCTACTACAGGTTGGGAGGGTTGAAGGGAGATAATTCAGAACTCCAAATGAAACAAAAACAACATATAAATATTTAAAAAAACAAATATTAAAGTAGAGTAAAACAGAGTCCTTATATCCAAATATGCATATGTTATTCTGGATTTTAAATCTATCACTTTTATGGCAAGAGGTGGGTAGTATGAATCATCTCTACTTCTGAACATGGTTAGTTAGTACATAAATCAGATTTCTATAGTTTTTCAAAGTTCTCTATAAATGTCAGTTTTGAAATTGTTCTAAGTCTGCTTATTTCACTTTGTACCAGATCATGATTCCTCCCTCTTTCTTCTAAAATTGTCCACTTCTATAAAACCTAGAATAAAGTTTGACAAACATCAGGTTTAGACCAACACTTAGCATATATCACAATAAGCCCAAAATAGATATGTAACCTGACTATGAGAAATTACATCATGAGAAAGATTAGTTGGAAACCAGATGAGAGATTTTTATCAGCTATGGCTAGGGGAGAATTCTTTACAAATCAAAGGACAGAGGTTATTGAAAAACATAAAATGTTGCTGTTAAGTTGTTTTTCACTCATGTCAGACTCTTCATGATCCCATTTGGGGTTTTCTTGGCAAAGATACTAGAGTGGCTTGCCATTCCTTTCTCTGGCTCATTTTCCAGATGAGGAAAGTAAGACTAACAGAGTTAAGTGACTTGCCTAGAGTCACACAGCTAAGTGTTTGAGTCCAGATTTGAACTTAGGTCTTCTTGATTCCAAGATGCCACCCCAATATCATCATCATAGAGGCATTAAAATGTTCCAAATGGTTTTTTGAGTCGTTGTATTTATTTTACATGATTTACTGGTAACTTGTAGTTTGCACATTTCTAAGAACAGGCTGGACTTATAAATTATAGCACTAGGAAGGTCAAAGCGAACATGCAACAATTCACTTCTTTCCTGTGCTTTGAGGTTTATAAAGGTCTTTTATCCCAGCTGCCCAGTAGAGTGGTTCATTGGAAGTGTTATTAGTCCATTTTACTGAGGGTTGGGAGTTTAACTCAACCTGGGGAGAGCATTAGCATTAAAAGGAAAAGGGCTGACCCAAACCCCTAATCTATGTCAACCTTTGTTGGAGTGTTGGAATGTATCATAAATAGGAGTCAAAACTAACTTTTTTTAGGAGGGATTGTGGGGCAAAGGGGTTTTGTATCTTGCTCAAGGTCACACAGCTAGTAGGTTTCAAGTGTGTGTGGTTGGATTTGAACACAGTTCCTCCTGACTTCAGGGTTGGTGTTTTATTCATTGGACCACCTAGTTGCCCCTTCTCTAACTTTTAATAGCAACAACCAGATGACACAATGAATAGAGTATTGAACTTGGAACAAAGACCTGACTTTGAATCCAGCCTTAGATACTTACTAGTTGTATGACCCTAGGTAAGAAATTTAAGCTGTTCATCTTTCTTTATTTATAAATTGAGGATAATAACAGCCCTAATCTCCCAGGGATATTGTGAGAATCAAATGAAATAACATTTGTGAAGTGCTTAACACAGTGACATGCAAATAGCAGGCATGATATAAATGTTAGTTATTATTAATATTATTCAAGAACTACTATTTAAAATGCTGCCACTGTATAAGAAATATTCCTTGTTTCTCCTAAATAGTAAGGTCCATGAGGCTAAAGAGAGTGAATTCATTTAATTCATTTCTGTTTTTCCTTCTTCCATCTACCATAGGGTTGTGCTTGTTGATTTATTGATATTTGCTGATTTGAATTAAATTAAGTTGAATTGAAATGGTACATGGGAGACCCCCAGAGTTTTTACTTTGATGCTTCCCATTATAACAGTATAGTAGAATGGATAGAATATTGGATTTAAAGTTTTATGATCTTTTGGAAATGATTTCTCCTCTCTGTGGCTTAGTTTTCTTATTTATGAAATGGGTATAACAATGCTTAAGTTATTTACTTCATAGTGGATTTAGTTGGGGCAGCGAATAGAGAATTGGGCCTAGAGTCAGGAAGACTCATTCTCATGAATTCAAATCTACTCTCAGACACATACTACTGGTGTGACCTTGGGCAAGTCTCTTAACCCCGATTGCCATTTTCTCATCTGTAAAACAATCTGGGCCAGGAAATGGCAAACCATTCCCATATCTTTGCCAAGAAAACCACAAATGGGATTATGAAGAGCTGGATATAACTGAAAAGTCAAACGACAACAACATGGCTATTAGAAAAAAAGACTTTTAAAAAAGTGTCAAGAAGAATTCTTCACTTGAGGTCTGTGAACTTGTTTTTGTAATTTCTTTTCTTTTTGTTTATTAAGAAGTAATTAGAGTAAAGTGACTTGCCTGGAATCTGTCTGGAGTTAGTGTCTGAAGTTTATAATTCTTAATAATTTTATATCAATATAATTATTTTTATTCTTAACAATCTGGCATCATTCTATCTTCATAATATATAAAAACAGTCTTACTTCCTTCTTACTGGAACAGCTATTCTCTGTTCCATGGACCCATCTGGAGCTCATACTTTCTCTTTCCACTCCCCTCTTCCTCCCCTTTTTGCTCCTATGCAAACTTGAAAGCCTAGCTTGAATATCATTTCCTCCAGGAAGACTTCCCAGATTTCCTGTCAGAAATATTCTTTCCCTTTGGAACGCAAAAAGCAGTTTGTTTTGAACTTCAGCAATATATTTATCATCGGCTCCCATATATTAGCATTATGCGATTTTGTCTCTCCTTTGTATCCCATCATTTGTATCCCAAATGACAGCTCTGCGAGGGACCAAGCTTTACCCAAACTGTTCATCTCTACCAGTGCCTAGCCTGACTATGGCCATATTAGACTCTTAACAACTGTTTGTTGGTTGAAAGATGTGCTAGTGGTTGTTTCTACTGTTGCTCTTGAATCTTTTCTTGATTACCAGACTAAACCCTGGAGCCTCAGAGTCACCTACTACAAGTTTGCCCTGGCCTGGCTAAATCAATGGCTTTGGAAAATGATAAATGGAACCCCTTACTTCTCTCCACTACAAGCATGCACACATCCATATGAGCAAACAAATACAGTTTTGATAGCTCTGAAGAATTTTCAGAATTTTACAACATGGTTTGCATGACTTGACTGGTACCTCTGCCTTCTCCTAAGACATTGCCAAGTCACTTCCTCTCTTGGCGCCTCCCTTGCTCCATCGAAATTATTAGCATATTGGGCTCTAATTGAAGATACCTTCCAACTGTAAAATCTTATGAAGGCTCAACTTCAACGATGTTAGTAAACTTCTTGCCTTTATCCTAGGTAGGGAATCCTGGTGCATCAGAACCAAAAGGGACTTCAGGATCCACATAGTCCAAATCACTCATGGATTAAGAGGAACCTAGAGAGGAAAAATTGACTTGAAAGATCACCAGGTCATAGATTTAGAGCTGAAAAGGACCTCAGGAATCACCAGGTCCAAATCCATCAGTTTTCAAATGAGAAAACTGAGCTTGGAGAGGAGAAGGAAGAAGGACTATATTTTTGTTGTTGTGGTTGTTTCAGTTATGTCTGACTTTTTTGTGACTCCATTTGAGGTTTTCTTGGCAAAAAAACTGGAGTGGTTTGCCATTTTCTTCTCCAGCTCATTTTATAGATGATCAGGGTTAAGTGACTTGCTGAGAGGCACACAAGTGGTAAGCGTCTGAGGCCAGATTTAAACTCAGGAAGATGAGTCTTCCTGACTCCAAGCCTGGCAATCTATCCACTACGGTACCACCTAGCTGCCCAAGTATCTCATTTTCTTTTCATAACAGCCTGTTGATGTGGGTGCTATAATTATCTTCATTCTACAGATAAGAAAACTGAGGCCAACTTAAATGACTTTTCCTGGTATGGGCAGTTAAGTTTCTGAGGTTGAATTTGAGCTCCAGGTATTCTTGATTCCAGGTTCATCACTTTATCCATTATGTCTCTGAGTTCCCTCAGGAGTGGTTAAGGGACTTTCCTTAGAATACTTATGAAATAAATGACAGCCCTAGGATCCAAACCCTAGTCTAGATCTAATATTCTTGCATTTATATTGTAGGGAATCCAAAGAGCATCAATGAAATTTGATTCAGCAAGCATTTTTTAAGCATGTCTTATGAGACCAGCATAACACTACCGGTTGGGAATTCAGAGACAGAAATTCTGAAATGGTCCCCATCTTCTATGAGCTTACTTTCTACTATAGGGAGTGGGGAATATGTCCACAGTTAAGTCAATGCAAAGTAAATAAACAATCAATTTGGGGCAGTTAGTGGGAGAATGGATAGAGGAGTGAGGGAGACCTGAGTTCAAATTTGACCTCAGATGTTTAATACAGCCTTAGCTGTGTGACCTGGGCAGGTCACTTAATCCCGATTATCTGGCAAAAAAATCAATTCAAAGTAATCTTGTTCCAATGGGAACACCAAAAACTAGGGAAATGGAAAGGTTTAAGCCTAAGAAGACAGTCACATTGAACCTTGAAAGGAAGTCAGAATTCCAAGAACAGGTGGAAGGGCAGTCCCAGCATAAAGGTGACAAATGTGGGAGACGGAATATCCCATATGAAGAAGCTGACTCATTAACTTGAAATGTTTGCTGGGGAGTCTTGCTAAGAGTCTGGAAGAGGTAGAAAATGGGCTATCCCATATGAGGAACCTGACCCATTTGACCAGAACTTAGAATGTGTGCTAGGGAGTCTTGTGAAAGCTAAGTTGGAATCACATTGTGAAGTCTTTAAATGGTTTCTTTTAGAGGTAATAGGGAGTTATAGGGGGAGACTTCTTGAGTAGAGGAATGATATTTATCCAGGGAGCCAATGTCAGAGCCAGGACAAGAACCCAAATCGAAATCAAAGCTCTTTAATTAACTCACTAAGTGACTTTGGGCAAGCAGCTTCCCCTTCTCTGGGACTTAGTCTCCTCATCTGAAAAAATATGGGGTTTCGATTCAGTGATGTCTAAAAGATTCCTTCCAGTTTTAAATCCTACAGTCTTTGGTCGATATTCCCTTGCCTCCCAGACTGTGGTTCTTTCTTCTCTGGCCTCTTGTGCTGAGATTTTTCTATTAGTTATTGTTTGAGCCAAAACATATATGTAACTGTTAATGGTCTGTGCATGTTTCCAGCTAACCATCAGATTTAAATCAGGAGAAAAGACCTTTCTGAGCCCCTAGGTGGTCAAATGCAGGTGATTGGTTTCCCATCAGATAAGATGAAGGCAGTTGCAGATGACCCCACCAGCAGCTTAAGGCATCTCTGAACAAGGAATGTTGGAGTTAAGTTTCATCCTGGGTCTGGACGCATTTATAATGTTTCAGAAACTGAATAGGGAGTACTGTGACCCAGCAGGAAAATTTATTGTCTTGGTTGTGGCTCTGACAGGACTTTGGAGGGAGATCTCATGTGCTGGGGTGGGGGGGTGGGGGTGAGGGTGGAGGAGGGAAGCAGGGTTGGAGGTTCATTTCGAACTTAAATTAGGGGAGAGAAACAGTGGAGGCAGAGCAGCTGTTGAAAAGTTTGCTTCTATCCTGAGAAAAGGGGGCGAGCCCAGAGAACTGTCTTAGCCACCATCATTGAGGGTGAGCTAATTGAAAAATATTCAGGTTAGCCTCTAAATGGAAGAATGGAATCCCCCTTGGGGAGGCCTGGTGATCCCGTTAAAGGCTGACCCATAAAAGACTGGAACAGACAGTCAGCCTTGTCTTTTCTGGAACAAGTGGTATAGTGGATTTTCACAGAGTAGAAAGTATTTATGCCAGCTCCAGTGACCCCTTGCTATGTGGTTTGTGGTCAGAAGCTTTCCCCCCTCCCCCTTCCATTCTGGGAATTGATTGTAAATGTTTTGTTTTTGTTTTGTTTTGTTTTGTTATTTTCCCCTTAAGGCAAAAATCAAGAGTATAGTAAAGAGAAAAAATAAAAACCAACAGCCAGGCTTTGACTAACCTAGCATCATTAGTTTTAAAGTGAAAGACCTTAAAGATAATTTAATTCAACTCTCTCATTTTATAGATGAGGAAATCAAGTAAATACATAGGAAAATAAATCAAGAAATATGTACATAAATGACTAGCTTACTGTAGTAATCATTTGGCAAGTATTTAATCCTTCCAACATACCACAGAAGGTAGATGGTGTTGTGTCCATTTTACAGATGAGGAAACTGGGGCAGAGGTAAAGTGACTTGTTTAAGGTCACACAGCTAGTGAGCATCTGAGGCTGGATTTGAACCCTCTATATACTGTACCAACTTGCTGCTTGTGAAATAATTTTCACAAGGTCACATAAGTATTAATATGGTCTTCTGAATTCTAAATTGGGTGTTCCGCAGTACAGTAGAAAGAGCATAAGACCTGGGATTAGGAGAGATTTGCCTTGGAAACATTTCTCTGATCTTCCCTAGCTAGGGGACCTGGGGCAAGGTACTTGAACTTTCTGAATTTCAGCTTCCTTATCTGTAAAATGCTTCATAAGGCTATTGGGAGGATCAAGGAAATCACCTACATACAGTGCTATACAGGTTGGTCCTAAAGTCTTACTGCTGTTTTAATCATTAGCTTAAACTAAATTTGTATAGTTGTCCATTACTACAACTCATTTAACTCTATTTGCCTCACTCTCTTAACCTGCAAAATGCAATGGACTACTCCAGCATCTTTACCAAGAAAGCTCCGTTTGCCTCAGTTTCCTAATCTGTAAAATGTGTTGGAGAAGGAAATGACAGACTATTCTAGCATCTTTACCGAGAAAACCCTATTTGTCTCAGTTTCCTAATCTGTAAAATGAGCTGGAGAAGGAAACAGCAGACTACTCCAACATCTTTACTAAGAAAACACTATTTGCCTCAGTTTCCTAATCTATAAAATGAGCTGAAGAAGCAAATGGCAGACTACTCTAGCATCTTTACCCAAAAATCCTATTTGACCCAGTTTCCTTATCTGTAATATGAGCTGGAGAAGGAAATGGCAAATGACTGAAGTATCTCTGCCAAAAAAAACCCAGATGCGGTCATAAAGAGTCAGACATGACTGAAAGGAGCAAACAACATTAACAACCACCACCCCAACAAGATGCCAAGAGATGCTCAAAGTTATACCCATAGCAGAGCTAGAATTTGAACCTCAATCTTTTGACTCCAAAATCAGTTCTATTTCTACTCAACCTCATTGGTTGCCTAGTGATAACAATAGCTAACATTTACATACATTAATCAATTAGGGAGCATTTACTAAGTGATTGTGACTGCGACAGGCATAGCAAATATTGAATAAGCTTTAATTCTTTATGAAGCATTTTATAGATGTTATCTCTTTTGGTCTTTTACAAAAACTGTTAAAATATGTATAGACTAGAATTATCCCCTTTTTACAGAATCTCAAGGCAGAGAAGTTATATGTCTAGTCCAGGTTTATAGAGCTGGTAAATTGCTGTGGTAGGATTTTCCTGAATCTTCGTACAATTTCCATCCATTATATCATCTAGCTGAGATGGTTGTCACAAGGTAGAGGCACTTAGAGTGTTTTATTTGATAACTGAGTGAGCCACTGATGGGGAGGTAGGTATTGGTCTCAACCTGAGGGCACTCCTCTCAGTCTATTTTTAAACTGGTTTTCCCCATTTACTTGGTCCCTCTTCTCTTCTCCCCAGGAACCCTATGTGGTGTGTGTTGATTAGATCTTGCTGGTCTGAACCTTTAGATGGAATTGAATTTTGATCAATCAACCAGTCCATTGGGAGCAAAAAAAAAAAAATTAGTCAATTGTTTGTTTTCATAGTGGACCTATCAGTTTATTTTGAGTGATCACAATTCCTAAAATTTTCAATATACAGTGAGGCCCTAGGGAATCCTAAAGAGTTCTGAAATTTAGTTCCATTATAGAATTGTCCCCTCCCACACAGGCAATCCTGGTTCATTTACTGGCCATGAAAAGGCATCCTGGTGCAGGAGAAAGACTGCTGAATAACAATCAAGAGGTCAGGGGTCCAGTTTCTAGTCTTGGTTCTATGATTGACTAGTTGTGAGGTCTCAAGGGAGTTAGCTCACTGCTCGGGACCTTGGTGTTCTAGGCTGGATGGCCTCTGAAGTCCTTTACAATTCTAACGTTCTATGTTGTTTGATCTTATAGTCTCAAAGAGATAGATTGTATGGAGGAGTAAATGAGGGTGTTGATCTTGTACTCAGGAAGGTCTGAATTCATGTCCTATCTCTGGCACATACTAGCTGTTTAACTAGAGGCAGCTCGTTTAACCTCTCCTTGATCTGGGCAGCTCTCTAGGACTATAAATTACAGATGAATTAACTGATCTGTAGCGGTGGAAGGATGACTTGGAATTTTCCAGCTAGATGACATCAGAGCTTTGGGTCAATATCCATATCTATGATATGCTATAAATTACACTTAGATCTACATCTGCATTTATACCTACATCTATTATTATAGCATATGTTATATAGTCCCCTCCAGTTTAATATTCTGTGTTTGAATATCTCCTCAGTGACAGAGATAATGGGGCATAATAGAGAAAGGGCCAATAGGAGAGTCAACATGACTGGGGTTTAAGTTTTTTCCCTATTACATTCTGACAGTATGATTATGGGAAAATCCCTTAATCGCTCAATTTTGTTAGACCAAGTTTTAGGAATAGTGACTAATCTGTGTTGGTAAGGGGTGTTTTTTTTTTTTTTTTTTTTTTTTTTTTTTTTTTTTTTTTTTTTTTTACTGGCAGTTCCTGATACAATAAAGACAAATCTGGACATAAAAAGGTTCCAAAGATTTGTACAGTAAAATCCTTTGGGGTTCTGATGGTATTTGTTCTAAGATTCTTAACAGTTGTATCATTCTGTATTCTAAATTCTCTTTTCAGCTGTAGCATTTCATGTTCTATAAGATCTTTTTCAGTCCTGACATTCTATGATTCTATGGTTCTTGGGTACTTGCTCAAGACTTGTCTAGATGAGAATTCCATTAGATTTGCTGTTGAGGAACTTAGATGGTCTAAAATAGCTTTTGAAGAGCCCTGCAGGAGAGGCCCGATCTCTTGAATGCAAAGATCGCCTTCCTCGTGGGAAAGTTTGCACAGTAGGGCCAGGTCCGCCATGTGCAGCGGATATTATTGCTGTCTCCTGATAACCATTGGGAAGGAACAGAAAGAGACAAGAGGTAATGCTGGTGAAACACAAACAGATAAGAAAAAATAAATAGGGCATGGTTATCATTTCTGGCAGACAATCAAAGCCTTTCACCCATGAAACCCATTGAGATTCCTGTAAAGCTAAATAGGTGCAGATTCCTCTCATAAATAGTTACCCTATCTTGGTTATCAGCTGTGAATATGATCTAAACATGCTTTCTCATCTCACGCTTTTCCAGGAATCTGGAATACCTTGAGGTGGTGCCTATGCATCTAATCCAATCTCCCCATTTAGTAACTGGGGAAATTGATGCCCAAGACTGGAAGTGACATGACCAAGGTTCTCACAAAGAGAGAAAGTAATGGAGTAAGAACAAATACTTGTCTTCTTAAACCCAATCTAGGGATCTTTCTATGCCAGTCCTGGTTCTTTGAGATATAACAAGAGATACTCTCCAAATATCTCATACACATATAGAAAGACCTGAGGGTATTGGTTCTGAAGTCAGAATTCCTGGGCTTATATGCCACTTCTGATCTATATTCTACAATGTGATTTTATACAAATTCTATAAACTCTACTGACTGTACAAACAGAGTGTAGGACCCAAGATGTCTCTTTCATGAATAGAAAGGTCTCTTCATCTATGAATTGGTGAAGTAAAAAGTTCTGGCCTAAGGCTAAGCAATTCTTACATTCCCAAGGCAAGACCAAGACAGGAGAGATCAAGATGGCCCATATTCTATGCCCCAAGAATAATTAGTCTGGGCAGCACAGCTGTAGCTATGCTCTGTGGTATCTTAGAAACCACTACTTGATTATATCCTTTAATTAAAATAATTTATTTAATATGTATATTCTTAAATGGAGAGTTAGAAGAAAATTTAAAAGATCCATTAAGTGGGACACCTTCATTAGAGCAACAGAAATCCACAAAAAGGAAGCAATTTCCCTCCATTGTCACTCAACTAAGGACATATCTGGAATCAGAACTCAAAAGGCTACAACATACAACAAAAAAGGAACCAAGAAAAACTGGAAAAAAAGCAGGTCATCAAAGAAACACATGATTCAAAAAGAAGATGGATTAGTAATGTGGTGAACTTAAGGGATAACTGGTGCCAGTTTATGTACTCCACTGGATCTTCTGATGTCAGGAGAAAATAGGGAAGGGTCTCCAGCCTGCCAGATTTTATGGATGAGTATAGACAAGAGTCATATTGGAAAGGTGATCGTGGAAGGGTAGGATCTGTAGTGATGGATGAAATATCCACATTGATGAGATATCCACTAGTACTAGAGAACTGCATTGTGACTATCAGGTATTGCTTACCAAGTCAGTCCCTCTGCCTTTGCCTTAATTCCACAGAATTAACTTTTCAACTGGGTCTGCACTACCAATACTAGTTATCAAGCATCTAAAAATTCTCTGGGGAGAGAAAATTATCTTTAAGTTTTTTTTTTTTAGGTTTTTTGCAAGGCAAACTGGGTTAAGTGGCTTGCCCAAGGCCACAATAGCTAGGTAATTATTAAGTGTCTGAGACCGGATTTGAACCCAGGTACTCCTGACTTCAGGGCCAGTTCTTTATCCACTATGCCACCTAGCTGCCCCCCCCCTTTTTAGGTTAAGTTTTTAAAATCTTCTAAAATGTTAATGAGCAAGGAAGTAGACCCAAACATTCCAATTTTGTCTCTCTTTTGAGAGATAAGACTATTGATTTGAGGAGTTAGTCATAGATTTTCCTATCAGGGCACTTCATAATAATAATATGGTAGCAGGAACTAAGAAGAGAAAGGACAGATACAACAGAGTTGTATCCTAAAAAAGAAGTGATTTCCCTAAAATCCCAGATAGCTGGGATTTTATCTGAAAGTCATTCTATGATTCAAGCCTAGTCCTCCTAATTCAAGACTAATGCCCATTCCAATTTACCATATTGTCTCCCTAAACTTGTATATTGAATTTCTTTTAAAACTTTAAGAATTATAGTATTCAGGGACAGCTAGGTGGTTCAGTGGATAGAGCACTGGCCCTGAAGTCAGGAGTACCTGAGTTCAAGTCTGACCTCAGACACTTAATACTTACCTAGCTGCGTGGCCTTGGGCAAGCCATTTAACTCCATTGCCTTGCAAAAACCTAAAGAAAAAAAGAACTACAGTATTCAAAAGTCAAAAGTTATTACTATAAAACTATACATGATAAATGCAGAAATCAAGAAATCAAGATTGAGGTAAAGAGGCAATATCACTACCAGTCTATTTTATTCTGTGCCTTTCTTCAGGTCTTTTCATTTGCTTAGGAATTATTAGCTGAGGTAAATCTAATGTGCCGCAAATCTAAATACTTCTTATTGGGCTTATTGGCAAAACTCTCAGTCTTGAAATAGCTTAGGATCAGAGTATACTCCAAAGGGAATTGAGCAAGAATTACCAGAAATCTCTAACCTTCAGTCAGACATTTGTCTAGCATCATGGACTGTGATTTATTTCTAGATGGCACAGATTCAAATATAGATCAAATGACCTAGGCTCTTTTTTTGTCTGGATCGGTGTTCTAAATTACAAAACTAGTTGACCCCTTCTGATGAAAAATCTCCTGGAGGAAAAAATGCTTTACAGTTAAGTCTATAGGATCTTATATTTCTTATGAAAACCAAACCAGTAGAAATTTTTGCCCCATCTTCTTTGAGAGAATTGAAGTTTATGTCTCTGTTATCTAAGCAGAAGGAGGTATATTAGAACTTATTTCTCTTAGAATGTCCCTGAGGACTCCACATGAAACAGAGAGAGACTTTACAAGCCCAACTCCAGTTGAGTAATACCTTTCAATGAATACAGGATTAATGATACAATGACTAGTGGCAAGCAACAGACAGCGGACTACCACCTAGCAGGGCCCGCATGTCTATGCCTGATCATCAAGGAACAAGTCCACTGAGGAGAGTGGAATGACCTTCTTAGAAGACATTGATAATTCTGCCACACTAGAATATTGAGATTCTCCTTTATATATGTGCATCCTGGCTCCCTGTGTCCCTTAAATTTTCTCCCTCCTTGTATAATACTTCCATGTACACCTCTTCATTCATGCCCCTTCTCCCTTTTCACTGATGACATAGCCCCTTGTGGAAGTGTGTAACCATTATTTATGCAGGAAATGTTCTATTGAGACTTTAAATTTTTTAAAAAAGTGAACATTGTATTCAGACTCCAAAGTTTTTTTTTTAATCAAGTCTTTCAGGGTTGTCTTTGATCACTGAACTGCCAAAAGGAGCTGTGTCCATCACAGCTGATCATCTCATAATGTTGCTGTTAATTTGGATGATGTTCTCCTGGTTCCACTCACTTCATTCAGTATCAATTCATGCAAGTCTTAAAGATTCTTTAAATTGGTGCTTTTGTTTTCTAAATTTAGAATTTCTGGGTAATTTTCTTGAACTATATCCTGCATGTTAGTATCATTTCAGAGACATATGATCCTTATTCTTTTCCTTATATTTTTTGGAACTTTTGCTTACAAAGAAATAATTTGTTTAACATTATTGTTTTTTGATTCTCTTCTTTCAGAGGAGACTTTAAATTTTTTTGACGTTATTTTATTTTTTCCAATTCTTTGTAAAGATAGTTTTCAATATTTATCTTTTGTTTTGAGTTCTGCATTTTTCTACCCCCTTCCCCCCTCCCCTGACAGTGAGTGATGTAATACAGGTTGTACATGTACAGCTATTAGGACTTTAGGGAAAATAACGATACTATTTCATTAAATAAGGGCACTGTAAGGTACAGTAGATAGAGGGCTGAACCTGAGGTCAGGAAGATGAGTTCAAATATAGTTTCAGATACTTAACTGTTGTGACCCTGGGCAGGTCACTTTACCCTGCTTATTTTAATTCCTCATCTGGAAAATGAACTGGAAAAGGAAATAGCAAATAAGCACATCTTTGGGGTCATAGAGTCAGACATGATTGAAATGACTAAACAATAATAATTTCATTAAATTATTTTGCCCAATTGGGTCTCATGGTTGACTAGTAAAAGCAAATAAATCAGTTGAAGATTGTGAGAGAGAATTTTTGAGAAGATGCAGATGCATGGAGAATTGAAGACACGGGTTGGCTTTTCTGGGAGCCCAGTCTATGAGAAGGTGGTGTCCAAATATGCTAGCAACAACGATAACAATCATACTAATCTCCATTTTTTAAGGTTACAATGAAAATCTTAGGAAGTAGGCAGGGTGGATATTACTGTCTCCACTTAACAGATGAAGTCCTAGGCCATTGAGTCTATCATTATATTGAGTTATTTGAATAGCTATAGGTTGTCAATGGTACATCTGAGTTGATATGTCAATCCTAATTTGATTAGAAAATCTTTTGCAAGAGCCTAGACATTATTTCAGGAATCCAAACTCAAGTAAAGTGCAAACCAGGTAAAACTCAGCATCATTAGAGAATATTTACTTGAAATGAGAGAGTTGCTGAAAAATAAGTCAGCATCACATTCCTTTGGTCTAGGCCAGACAAAAAGTCAAAGAGTTAAGATGGAGAACAGATTTTTATATAATCAAATCCAGAAGTCCTGCTGTAAACCTTATTCTAAGAGATCCCCTAAGTTCTTTCAAATAAGTGTGATGGGCAGGCAGAGTCGTGGGTCAGATTGCTTCAAACTGGCTGGGTCTTGGGATGTTGGCTCTCTCAGTGACAGCAAAGGATGGGCTGGCCCATTCTAAGGGTGTCATTCAAGTGAGAGTCCGCCTCTCTGGGTGAAGCAGCGCACAACACAGCAGCTAGCAAAGTGAACTCCCAATTAATTATTGCTTGATTTGCAATTGCTGGTGATTTGTTTTAATGAATTCTTGTCATGAAGATCGTTAAGGCATTGCTAGCTAAAGGCTGGGAAAGTCTGACAGTTTTTTCCTCTTGTTCTTTGTACTTTCTATTTCCTTTTCACTATATTACCTTGTCCTTTTATTGTTGGGGGTCAAGACTGGGGATTGAGTATGATACCTTAGTGTATATATATATTTTATTTCTGTAATGGATACTTGGAAGCATCCTCTTCCTGGGTCTTAATTTCATTTTCTGTCAAATGAAGAAATTGGATTACAATTTCAACATGTCTCAACCTATGGTCCTTGGAACCCTGGAGAACTATGCAATTATTGGTTAGGTGTCCAGGAATCCCTGATGCACCAAGTAATGCTATTTTGATTTCTATTTAGCAGACATTTTCTTTAGCTGAATAAATATGGTATCTCTCATTTATATATATGTATATAAATGAAAATGAATATATTATGTATCTCTCATTCACATATATGTATTCACCTATGTAGCCACAGGTATCTCTCATTCACAATGCATACACATGTATCTCTCATTAATGTATATTATATATATTTATATACATATGTACATGAACATGTATTGTATGCACATGAATGAAACATACATTATTATATTCAATTAAAGAAGATATGTTTGCTAAATAAAAAATAGCCATTCTTGGTACAGTATGGATTCATGGACACCTAATAACTATATGTAGATATGTATCTAGATATCTGTGAGTGTGTGATTTTTAAATACATATTTTAAATACATAGATATGATAGTGGCAGATAGATGGCACTGCCCTATCTGGACCTGGAGTCAGAAGGACCTAAACTGAAATCCCACCTCAGACGGGTGACCTTGGGAAAGTCACTTATTCACTGTCTGATTCAGTTTACTCAGAAAATGAGGATAATAATACCTCAAATGAGATAATGTTTGTAAAGTGTTTCGCAAAGAGCTAGGCACTTAAAAGATGCTTATTTTCCTTCTCTCGACACATATTATATTCATTTAAGAGCATTACTGAATTCAGAATATGTTGCATTTTCTCAATTTATGGATACTAACAGTAACACTAGTATCACGTTGAGAACAAAGCAAGTTTTTGCTCTTTTATAAAAGGGTCACTTTTACTAGAAAATTGGAAAACACTGAGCTAGATAGGTAGATCATAGAATGATCTCTGAGGTTCTTTCTAGCTCTAGTTACTATTATCTTAATTTACTGTGAATTGCTAACTATCTGCTTCACTTTTTGTGGAGCAGATATGAAGCCAGTGTGTAGCAATGTGGCCTTGGGCAGGTATTGAACCTTTATGAATCTCAGGTTTTTTTTTTTATCTGTATGAGCAGGTGATAGCATGCTAAGTAATTAAGTGACCAGTTCCCAAATGATCACACAGTTGGTATATTTTAGAGGGGAAGACTTGAACCCGTTTCCTCCTGATCTCAAGATTAGCCTTCTATCCACTGCTTCCTCTCTCTGCACAAATATTATCATTTTATAAGCTAAAGTAGGGAATAGTAGAAAGCATTATACTCAGGGCCTTGGTTTACTATGAATTGAATGTAAAACGTTGGGTTTCTCACTTGCCTCCTTTGGACTTTAGAACATTGAATGAGATGACTTCAGAGGTCTCTCCCTATTCTAAAATGCTATGATTTATTATGTGACTTTGGGAAGTCATTGGACCTCAGCTAGGCTTACAGTCAGGAATTTTTGTTGTTAAGTCACTTTTCAGTCATGCCCACCTCTCCATGACCCCATTTGGGTTTTCTGGTAAAGATACTGAGTCAGGCATAACTGAAAAGTGACTGAACAAGGTTAACAAACAAACAAGGTTAACTGACTTGCTCAGGGTCACACATCTAGTATGTGTTTAAAGTCAGACTTGAAATCAGGAAAAAAATCTTTCTAACTATAGTTCTGGCATTCTATCTATTGGAATACAAGGAAGACTAAATTCAGATCTTGCCTCATGTACTAAACAGCAAATGTGTGATTCTGGTCAAGTCTCTTACCTTCTCTTTGCCTCTGTTTTCTCATCTGTAAAAAAGGATTGGACTGAATGAATTCCACGTTCCCCTGTAGCTTCAGTCCTACAGTCCTCTGACACTATAAGCTCTAAGGTCCTTCCCAGCTTGAAAGTTCAGGGCTTCAAAGTCTTCCTCCAGTGAAAGTCATTTATAAGAAAGATGCCATGAAAGCCTAGCGTAATATTATCATCTAATGATAGATTTGTCAAAAGGGGAAAAGAAAACACCATGCTAACTCTGCCCCTTTGCAGTCATCACCCTGTTGACCATATTTCTGTATTCTGAATCAATTCTCAATCTGGAATCCTGAACAAAGCCTTCCCCACGTGACAATGAGAAAGATGTAGATAAATGAAGGGAATCCAGGGGCAAACATCTGAAATGATTCAAGAGTTTAGAGAGACTGATTTATGAGGAACGATTAAAGGAGTTAGAGATGTGTAGCTTAGGGAAATGACAAAAAGGAGAGACATTATCTGTGCCTGAAGAATGTAAATGCCAGAGCCAAAGAGGAATGGTCCAGGGGAGTCCGAGAGAGAGGATCAGCAGGAGGACTTGCTTGAAATTAATCAAATGGAGCCTGAAACATAAGAAAAACAGTTCCTCATGGTGAGAACTATGTGGTCTCTGCAATTTTGGATGGCAGGCGGGTCCCAATGTCATAGATCATACAGTCTTGGAGTGGAGAGGGACCTCAGACATAACTGAGTTCATACCCCTCACTTTACAGAAGAGGAGGTTAAGCTCCATTTCAGGATGGTCTCAGAGGTGTTATTTCTTCTGTAGCTTTAAAAAACCCAATGGTATGTCTTCCATCCCTAAGGAAAAAGGAAAAAAAGTATTTGGAAAGAATTTAAAATTGTGGAACTTGAGAGGTAGAAGGGACTGCAGAAATTGCCTTGTCCAGTCTCCCTCCTTTTACAGATGGTGAAACTGAAGTCTAAGATCACTTAATTCATTAGTGACTGAGATAGAACTAAAACCTAGGTCTTCTATCTCCCAGGCCATGGTTCTTTCTGATACAGCATACTTATTGGCAGAATTTTTTTTTTATTTAAGGGATCATAGAGGCTAGAACTAGAAGATACCTTTGGGTCCATGGGTTAGTTAATGGAAATAGTGCTGGATTTGGATTAGGGGATCTAAGTTGGAATTCCAGATGACAGTTACTCAGTGATCTCAGGCGAGTAATTTCTCCTTCTTAGTCCTTTTTCACCATATGTAAATTGAGGAGGTTGTGTCTCCATCAATTTCAAATCCTGTGGTCTCATGCCCTGGTAACACAAGACCACAGCAAGACCAAGACTGGGTTACGTCTCAATAAATTATTTTAAATCTCCAATTTACCCAATTTGTTTCAATTTAGAAATAAATAAATGTAGGATGACAGAATTAATAAGAAAAAAAACTACATACAACAAACAAATTAAAAATAAAGACATAAATGGATAAAATATGCATTTGCCTTCAAGAAATATTTTTAAAAGCAGGAGTTGCAATTATGATTTCAGACAAGGTAAAGACAAAAACTCAGTGTCCATTGGTCAATAGTAAACAATTATTAAGTACCTGGGGACACAAATGCAAAAAAGAAAGATAGCTCCTGCCATCAAGACAGCCCCTGCCATTACAATTTCATAGAAGAATACAACACACAAAAGAAGCTAAAAATGTGGTGTCAGGAGGAGGGAAGGATGGAGGTACCAACAAGGAGATATTGTGTAGAAGTCAGTCAGAGGAATTCCAAAATAATGCTGTCAGAGAAAAAATGAGGACAGAAAAGAATAATTAGATTGTGTTTAAAGATTGTTTAGATAATTAAACAGCTATCTATCTATCTATCTATCTATCTATCTATCTATCTATCTATTCCAAGTGGCTTAATATCTAAACCCATAAAATAAACAGTAAATGGGTTACAAAAAAAGGGGAAAAGAGCTTTAAGGTTCCTGTTTTAGTGCTAGATTAATATAATGGGAAGACAAAATAAAAAGAATATTATAGAGCCGAAAATGTTGCAAAAATTAGACTAATTGCTTCAAATGAATATTAATGAACATTAAATAAAAATTCTCAATATTAGAAAATGCCTTTAACAATTAATCTTGTGTTAAGGTATAGTCAATGATGAATATAAAACAGAAGAAATGTGAAATGCATCATTTATTGAACATAGAATAAAATCCTAATTTATAAGAGAAGATGCAATTCAGCAAATATTAATTGACTTTGAGGTGAGATTGTGATAGGTGCTGCAGTTACAAATATATAAATGAAACAGTCTTTTCAATTGAGAAGACTTTGGTGGTTACAGCATGTACTTGGAAAAATATAAGGTAGGGAGTAAAGGGAGCAAAAGAAAGAATGGATAAAGTACAGGGTCTTTGATCTCCCAGGAGTCAAAATCATGCACTAAAACTTTTGGATACTTTGAACTGAAGGAATAGTTGGGAAGGGAGAAAACACTAATTGAGATTTTAAGGAAGACTTACCAGAGGAGTTATATCAGAACTGAGACTTGAAGAAAGATTAGTATTCTGAAAGGTAGACCTAAAGAAGGAGTGAATTCTAGGATTCCAGGATTGCTTTTGTAAATAAGATGTTGAGGTTAGGAGAAAACTGACAGTCCAGTTTGGATATAACATAGAGACCATCAGAAAAACTAAGGAGATATGAGTTTAGAAAAGTGAAATGGAACCAGATTGTGAATGGTCTCAAATACCAGGCAAAAATGCCAGTTTTACCTTAGGGGAAATAGAGTTGCTAAAAATTTTTGATCAATGGAATTATATGGTCCTATTTCTGCCTTAGGAAGAATATTTTGGTAGTTGTATGGGGGATGAAAAGAGGAGGAAAATATTAAAGGAAGAGTTGCGTATTAGGAAGCCATTACAATAATTCAGATGGGAGGAAATTAAGATATGAATTAAAGTAGTATCCTGTTGGATTAAGGACAAAAAGGACAGGTGTTCAGGACCACATGAGGAATGAATTTACAAAATTTAGGAAATGGTTGGATATGTAGTAGAGGGAAAGGAGTGAAGGAAAAGGAAGGCTCAAAGATGTCATTGAGGTTTTTGGGGAGATAGTGGTTCCCTCAACAGAGGTGGAGGAGTTTATACTTAGTGAGGATGAATTCACTTTTGCACATATTGAGCTTTGAGGTCCCTCTAGGAGGCAATTGGGATTGGAGGTCGGTAATCTAACAGAGAGATTAGACCGGAATATGTACACACATTCACATATTGTAGAACATACATGCATTACTGACATCACACACAAACATATATGTGCATGCCAGTAGTGTCTACCACATGCACGTCACACAATACAGATTCGTATACACATAGAGATATACACACATACACACATATGACATACCTGTCTATATGCATCATATACATAAACACATGCATTTCATGTTTTATGTACATGACAACATAGACACATGCATCTATTTGTGTATATGTGTATATGTCTATGTCTCAGTGTATATAGGCACTACCTATACATATATACCTATACATGTGCATATATAAATAATATACATACATATTGTATATATGTGAGCATCAGATATCATTCAGTGGAGACAGCTGTATTCAGATCCCCCTACCCTCCTGGGTCATGTGATGATGAAGTGCTGATATTCCAGATGGACACAGTGCTGGTTCCTTCTCTTCTGAGTTCTAGGCTTTTGTATGATGGAAATGATAAAAGAAAGGGTTTCAGATAAATGCCTGTAATAATGAGTCAAAGGTCTCCCAGCTGGAGTATCTCCTGTGGCAGGGCATGCTGTCTGGGTGTGGTATTTTAGCCAGCTTTATTTGTTATTACAAACTGCTGGAGCAAAGGAAAAGGGAGAAGCATTCTGGCCCCTGAGGCTGTTCTGCCAGGGGGACTCTTTCTGTCTCTGTCACTGTCTCTGTCTCTATCTCTGTCTGTCTCTGTCTCTGTCTCTCTATCTCTCTCTGTGTGTCTCTGTCTCTCTGTCTCTGTCTCTCCCTCCCTCCCTCTCTCTGTCTTTCTCTCCTTCTCCCTTACTCACAAATACACAAGTAATAATAATAGCTAATAACATAGTGCTTTAATATTTGCAAGACATTTTATAAATAGTGCCTCATTTGAGCCTTACAACAACCCTGGAAAGTAGGTACTATTATTTTCCCCATTTTATAGATGAGGAAACTGAGGCAAACAGGGTTAAGTAATTTGCCCAGGGTCACACAGCTACTAAGTGTTTGAGGTCATATTTTAACTTAGATCTTTTGGACTTTGGATCCAGTTCTCTATCCACTGTGCCCCTCCCTGCCTAGGACAGGCCTGGCAAACTATCTCCATGAAATAGGATGAAATCAGGGAATTGGACAACAGAGTCCAAATACCTCGCCCACAGTTCAAATTCAGGTCTTCTAAGGCGTGATGATTTGATAGGCAGCTGTGTTCAGGCCCATCCACCCTTCTGGGTGATGATGAAGAACTCATATCCCAGATGGACAGAGTTATTTTGGGTCACTATAGACATTCTGTAACTGTTTCTGGTCCACTAGCTTTGTGGTAGTAGCAGTTTCTTTGAATGATTGTGGAACAGAACCAGAATTGACCTTCATCTCTCTTTTGAACATTTCCTTTGGACTCCTTTGCTGATGGTATCTGCTGACAGATGATGTTCTAATGATTAGAGCCTTTGGGCTTTTTACCTCCAAGCTCAGCTAGTGGCCCTATTAATATGAGTCTTGATTTTCTGCCTGTTTTTGCTTTTATTGTTTTGTTTATTTAGTCTATGGTCTTGTAAGTTTTGAATGGTTAGAAGAATTCAGAAAGTTCTGGAAGTTGAGCCCATAGAAGATTTTGCAGCCAATAGACCAAAAGACTCAGAGCCCTTTGAGCCACTTGCTGAGTAGCTAAGACAAGGACTCAGCAGCAGGAAGACTGGCTCTTCATCTTTGATGTGACCAATGCTATGTAGAAGTCTAAGGCTAAGAACCCACTCTTCCTAGAGTCTGGTCTTATACTGAGTGACTTTAGGTTTTGGGGGAGTAGTAGACTTCTGTTTTTGATATACCTTTCAAGTAAATATCCTTCTGTAAAATTAATCAAGGTTAAATGAAGACATGGAATTGAGGTGTACTAGTCATTGGCACTTCACATTGAGGGAAATCACACCTGGATTGGGGCTCAAGCCAACGACCTTAAAGAAGGACCTGAATGATTTGCCCAAAAGCCTAAAAGTAGATGTAGACAAACCGACTCTGGGAGAGTGAGCTAAGATCATAGCTACTAAACTATTCTAGATGATCGATTCTGGACTGGAAGGTTAGGGGGAAGCTTAGTGTTGACCTAGTATTGGCCTAGAAGTAATTCATATAGATGAGGAATCTGAGCTCCTAAGAGTTCATACAGGTAGGGCCAGGATTTAAATCTAACTCCACTGACCTAAATACATGGCTTTGCTGAATTAGTAAGTAATTTTGTAAGCAAATAAGATGAATTGTAAATATTCATTAAAAACAAATGAACAAATTAATTTGGTAATAAATGCAAATAAATAATATTTGTAAAACACTGAGCAAGGTAGCTGATATATAGTAGGCATTTAATAAAATGTTTGCTTCTTTCTTCCTGAGTTGTCAAATCCCAGCTTGTTCCTTAATAGTGCTTCCATTTCCCAAATTGAGACTTCTATATACATTGTACATATTTTGTATATTTTAAAATCTTAGCTATTTATCCTTTAAGGCCTTGATCAAATGTCACCTGCTCTTTCTTCATTAAGACTTCCAAATTAGAAAAAATCTTTCCTTCATCCAGCCATAACATGGCAATTTATGGTCTTAATACAATGTTCTGCAAATTTGTGGATGTATCACATCACATTGTATCTGGTACCCAATCAGCTTTACTCTTTTGTCATCAATCTCTCTGTTGAACCCTTTATATTAGAGACCATATTCTTTTATGATTAGAGCTCATTTCCCATTTTCTGGAGGTCTTAAAACTTTCAGCCCTAGAACTTTTCCTCCTGGTGTTTGTGCTGCCTATCTGTATATAGTGTACTCTATCTAGTTTTGATTAATTTAAATCCCAGTCATTTTCTTGTCATCTGTCCTGATGCCTTGAATACTTCCGGCCAGCTCCAAGCAATCAATTATTAAATTTCCTGTGTAAAAGCAAACTACAAATCAGAGACTGATTGATTATCTAGATTCTGACTTAAGAGATATGGAAAATGTTTTTTTTAGTTTTTTGCAAGGCAAATGGGGTTAAGTGGCTTGCCCAAGGCCACACACTTAAGTAATTATTAAGTGTCTGAGGCTGGATTTGAACTCAGGTACTCCTGACTCCAGGGCCGGTGCTCTATCCACTGCTCCACCTAGCCGCCCCTAGGAAAAATTTTATAATGAGGATAGCAATGCATATATCATAGCCATGTAGAATACATTTTCTGTAAAAAATTATATATTATTATTTTATATAACATGCAATGACATATATTATGCCATTATATTCATGATGATGATGATGATGTCTTCATTCTTGAAGAAGACCATGACATGAGGGAGGTGATTCCATGATAAACACATGAATTGGATTTGAGTGAGAGGAACTGTGCTAAGTCACTTGTCTCACTTTCTCCTCCAGAGTCCTCTGGTTCATTGGCTAGAAATGGATCAGGATGACTGGAGATGATCCATGATTTGCCCAAAGTCACACAGCTAGTAAGTGGCAAGTATCTGAGACTGAATTCAAACTCCTATCCTGGAATCCTTCTGATTCCAAAGCCAGTGCCCTATTCACTGAACCACCTAGTTGCCCTTTCATTATTTTATATATTTATTATTTTATAATCATATACATAAATAAATGATTTATACCTTTAGCATATATATCCTGATGACATATTAAAGTTTGTATATATGTCAAAAGTATATATAAATATATATGTCACAATATATACCATTATATACATTAAATGTATTATGTATATAATATATACCTATATTATCATGACAATTAAAATTTATATATTTTAAATATATACATATATATGAATGCATATATTTAATTGCATGAATATATTTATTTACCTATGCATATATGAATACGTGTGTATTTACCAGTATCCTCCTTTTCTATACCCTTTTTCTACCTGTGGAACCATTATAAAACCAATACTATCATTTTATTGGAATGATTATATCTATCTACTTCTCTTTTAATCCACTCACCACTTCTGGTGGTGATCACAGAAATCAAAAATCCTATCCCTGGTCATCATATTACCCTAGCTTCTCGAGGGTAGGGACTATCTTACTTTTTATATTTGAATCCTAAGTCCTTAGCATGGATGAGAAAGAGGATGTGCTGAATAAATATTTTTTCATTCATTCGTTCATTCATTCATTCCTCCTGCTGAATTGAAAATTCCATGAGCAGGGCTAGTTGCTCTCTCAGTACTAGAATAGGACTTGGCTTCTAGTAGGACAAAAAATGGTAACATGGTAGAACCAGTGTTGAATGAATAAATGAATGACTAGAATGAACATAATTTGATTCTATGTGGGAAAGAAAATAATCTTGCTAATATGTGAATAATATCAACAGCTCTGTCCAAACAACAACCTAACAAAAATCTTAACACATGACGGGGATTCAAAACAGGAAGCAGGTGTCATCAAAGGACTTTGACAAAGATCTATACGGGATCAACATATGAAGTTGAATGGAAAAAATAAATATGACCATGAAATCCATGGGAAGGTACTTGGCAGAAACATCCAGGCTGTGGTAAGAATTTCACTTTCTTAAATTAGAAAGGCAGAGGCACAGCAGACCAAGCTTTCCACAAGGGGGAGGAGAATAGAGAGGGGCAACACACCTTTTTGTTTAGCTTGCTTATTTGAATTCAGAGTCAACAATCCTATTTTTTAAAAAAAATTTCTTGTGCTTCCAGAAAGTATCTTTGTTTTCTGTCCAATTCCTCCCAATTCTTAAAGATCCAGGCTCTCACTCCTCCAGGAGGTCTGTCCCCTTCCAAGGCAAACTATTCTCTTTTGTCTGAACTAAAAACTCTGGGGAATCTCTTATACAGTCTTCAGACAGTTATTGAAATTTGGTCATTATTTCTTTTTTCATCTTTTTAAGTCTTCTCCCAACTAGACTGTAAGCTCTTTGGGGCAGGGACCTATGTGTTGCATTTTTCCCTCCCCCTCTTTGATCCAGAACATAATCAAACAGTATCTTGATGAATGAATAATGAAAATCAAAATATCCACAATTGGAAAGAACTTTAGAGATCATCTCATCCAGTTCAATTTAATGAGAATTTCTTAAATTCCTTGGCATAATCAGGTCCTGGGGGTACAAAGACAAAATGACCCCAGGGGACAAAAATCAAGAACAATGGGTACAAGTTTCAAAGTAGTGAATGAAGTCTCAGAACAGGGGAAACCTGATAATTAGAACTATCCAAAAATGAAATGAAGGGGGTTGAATTTTCCCTTCTTTGAGAAGTAATCCAATGGCTTTGAACTTACTGGATAACTTACCCCCTCAGAGTTCTAGAGTAATAACAATAATAATAAAATGATATTGTTGGCAATAATTGTAATGATGATCATGATCATGATTAGAATGATGATGATGATGATGATGATGGTAATGGTAAAGATGGGGAAGATGATGATGATGATGATGACAATGGTGATAGTGACAACTAAGTAACATGTATTATCTCATTTGATCCTTATAACAAATTTGGGAGATAGGAGGTAGAATTTTCTCCATTTTACACTGAAGAAACTGAAGCAAACAGAGGTTAAGTGACTTACCCTATATCACTAGTTGATGTCTGAAGTGGGATTTGAGCTCAGATCATCCTGACTCCAGGATTGAGATGCTAATGCTACTAATTCCATGTGTACCTCTCTTACCTCTTTTCCTCTCCCCTTTCCACTGCTAGGTGTCAAAGACTAACACCTTAAGTTACATTTAAACAACTAATACCAATTAGGTATTACAAAGATGCTTACTTCAAACATATGACAAGAATAGAAATACAAATTTCTCCCTCCCCCAATACCTGGAGGAACACTTTACAGATCACCTCAGTCTAAGATGAGCACAACTTCTACATAGCATGAGTCCCACCAGATTCACATTCAAATCTAGCATCCATGCTTGGATGAATCTTCTCTCAGATCCTTCTAGATTCGGCACTGAAGGAATATTTTCCCATTTACTAGTCCCTTTTGGCCCTTTAAAATATACGCTGTTCCTAGCCCTTCCAGCAAGGAAGTCAACCAAAAAAAGACTCCTCTTCATTAATTAGTTAACATATCAGAACCAGTTATAGACCAAAAAATATGTTCCTTCTCAAAGAAGACCATGACATCAGGGAGGGGCTGCCATAACAAGCACATGAATTCTATTTGAGTAAGGGGGGTGCAGTCCTAAGTCACCAGCCTTTCTTTCTCCTCTGGAACCATCTGGGTCCAGTGACCAGTGGTCCTGGTGTGAGGCAATCCAGGTTAAATGACTTACCCAAGATCACACAGCTAGTGTCAAGTATCTGAGGCAGGATTCAAACTCTGGTCCTCCTGATTCCAAGGCCAGTTCTAAATCCACTGAACCACTTAGAACTATTTGACTGCTAAGATCTTTCTTAGCCAGTGGTATGATGTTAAATGTTTAATAACTATCAAGTAGGGAAGATGCATGCATAGCACTTTTAAGTTTTATTATTAAATTTTGAAGTTTAATCTGAATTATAAACATTTTCTCAAGTTAATCATAAAACAATATATCAGACTTTGATTATTTATAGTTCTCTGATTTCAGAGATGTAAATTCTCACAGTGAAAATTTAACAATCAGTTTTCCAATGCAGGTTTGAGCTGGCTCCAGCATACTCCTGCCAGAATTCCATGCCAGATCCCATGATTCTGTTAAAAATCTTTGCTTTTAGGGATCTGCATCCTGCCTCCACATTTTACCACTGAAGAACCTGAGGCTGCTTTTCCATTCGAATTGGTCCTATCTACAACCCCTGTAATTTCAGTTTTCTATGCATCAGTGGAAAAGGATTGTCTCACCTACTTGTGATTATAAGGGCTACTGGAAGAAAGGTCATTTTTCAAATATGACCCATTCTAGACCATGATCCCTGAGTCCCTACTGCACTGTCAAGGGTACTTTAAAATTACAACCTCTCATTCTCTCTGTCCTGTAGTTCAGATCAAAGTTTCTCTCTAGACAATCATCTAATGTTTTCGTTTTTTCTTTCCAAAGCAAAGAACTCCCTGCTCTAGCCTGAGGCTGAAGTTCATTTTCTAGCCCTGTGTCTCAGGCCATATTATCTTCCCGTTACATTCCCCTCATGATACTCTGTCAACAGCTTCTCTCCATTCCATTAATCTAGGGCCTTACCATCTTAAACCTTCCAATTCTCTCAGCTCCTTTAAAGATATGACCTGTGATTCTCCTCAAGTGCTGACAATTTGCTGTTTCACATTCTTACCAGGAGCTGCCCACTTTGCTACAAACCATATGCCCTTTTAAACAGTACCTATTCATCAGTAATGGATATAGTGGGCTGCTCTGGATTTCTACACTGAGGTACTGATGGGTTTTACATACCTTTCCTTTCTCAAAAGGGAATATCTGTCTCTGAACACTAAATATGAGAAGCATTTTTCAAATTCCTTGACAGAATGCTTTTAACATATCAGTGGGGCTAATAAATCTTTCCCCATTCAGTTTATTCTTAATGAAGTATTGATCAGGAAAAAGTTGGGCTTAGAAAGCTCAAGGTGCTCTGTTTCTGAGGTTCTGCTGAAACATATATTGTTCTATAGGGACACAGATGCGCTGGTTTGTCTGGCTTTACTTCGAAGTCAAGTCATAGATGCTTAACTTGAAGGACCATGGATCATAGAAAAGTGGAATACTGGAAATAGAACGTTAAAGCGGAAACAGCTCTTAAAATGTGGAATATCACAGTTGGGAGAGATCTGAGAACACAGAATTCCAGAGCTAGGAAGAATTTTAGAATAGAAAATTCTTTAGAATATAAAAAGATCAAAGCTGGGAGGGCCCTTAATGTATACAATGGCAGAATTAGGATATATCATAGATCGAAGGGAACTTAGAACACAGAATGTCAGAGTTTAGAGGAACCTTTGAACACATTATTCAGAGCTGGGAGAGACTTTAGAACAGAGAATGTGAGATAGAAGGGACCTTCAATCAGAGAAAGACTTTAGACCTTAGAATTATTGAGCTAAGAGGGACTTTGTAACATAAAATGTCAGAATTAAAGGAATAGATAATCCTAGAGGTAGGAGGGACTTTACAATATTGAATATTGTAGATGGAAGAGAACTTAGAATACAGAATGTCAGACCTAAGAGGGCCCTAATAACAGAATGTAAGAGCTGGGAGGGACCTTTGAACATACAATGTCAGATCTAGGAGAGACTTGAGAGATCATCTAGAGTCCAGATCAAAGTCATATTATATAGATTAATAAAGGACCTAGAAAGTAAAATGCCTAAATTCACCTACAAGATTTAGTAGCTAATACAGGACTAGAGTCTAGTCTACTTATTCCCACTTCAGAGCTACTTTCACTATACCATCTACCTCTCATAATTACAACGTTCCATCAACTTCAGTATTCAATGAAAGGTCCTTCCTTTTTCCTATTATCTCTAAGGTTGACATCATTATTTTCCATTGGGTCTATCCTCTCCTTGCAGATTTCTGTTAAATATCTCTAATGCTTATCTTTTCCCTGAACTCCAAAACCTTATCATAAGCTGTCTACTGTAGTGCTCAATCTGGATGTCCCATAGGCATCTACAACTACTTATGTTCCCCTATAATTATACCATCTCCTACAGTCACCCTTGACTTATCATTTTCTTCTTCACCTCCTCTTGTCCCATTCATTAAGTTGCTAAGTTTTCTCAACTCTTCATCCATAACGTCTTTCATCTGCCTTCTCTCCATCATCACAGACACTATCCTTGTTTACAGCCTCATTATCTATTAACTCACCCAATTGCAGATTTCCCCCTTTTAACTTTTCTCCTCTCCAAATCACACTAAACATGATAGCTAAATATCAATCCCTGAATTACAACATCTTAACTTGTCATTCAAGGAGCTTTCTCACCCAAAGACAGGTTGCTCCCCCCCCCCCCCATTCCTTATGTATCCTATGGGTTTGTGGCATTTTTTTCTTTACTTTCATCAATTCAATCCCTTCCCCCCCCCAGGTGCATTTCCCACGTTGTTAGGATTTAGTGCTTATATCCACATTCCATTTAACATCAATCTAGAATTATAGGAATTCAGATCTACAAACCATCTTAAATCTTTGTCAAATCCCTCTCATTTTCAAAAGAGGACACTTAACAACATTCTGAGAGGCATGGCATCATTTTTAGTAGAATCTCCATTATTAACACATTCTCCTTCACTTTCTTAAGTCTAGACAATCATCAAAGCAATAAATTAAGCCCTGATTCCCAAGGTTTAAATGCTCACATTGAAGATGTACCAATCGACCCTCCCTATTCCAGGATATTCCTGAAACAGGAGTTTACAAAAATAATGTGACTCATGCAGTGTATCTTGGCTAATAATGGAAGAACCAAACCTTGAACCCAACTTCTCTGCTTCCATGTACTTGTTTTTAGGTTTTTTGCAAGGCAATGGGGTTAAGTGGCTTGCCCAAGGCCACACAGGTAGGTAAGTTAAGTGTCCTAGGCCGGATGTGAACTCAGGTACTCTTGATTCCAGGGCCAGTACTCTATCCACTGCGCCACCTAGCCACCCCCTCTTATGTACTTTTTAAAAGAAATTATTCTACCATTTTACATTTTTAAAAAATTAAAAAATATTTTAGTTTCTTAAAAATTTATTTTACTACAGTTCTAGTCTAATCTGTTTAACTGTACAGTTGAAGAAATTGAAGCTCACATAACAGTAGAATTTGATCAGTCTCTGAGAAAACTAATAACAGAACCCAGGGTTTATGACTCCCATTTTAGTGTTCTTGCCTCGATCAACTTTTTACTTTCAAATATCTATGTAGCCAATTGTTCTAAGCCTTAGGGAGTTTGATATATAATAGGCCCCCTCATTGAGAATTCTGAGCTCTAGCTCCTCAATTTGGTGGCACAGAAGTTTTGGAATCAGTCCCTAAGTTTATAGATAAGGCTGTACACACTTCATCCTCCTTCAAGCCTTCTGAAAGGAGGAAGAGGAATAGGAGGAGGAAGAGGAGGAAGGCCAGCATACAAACAGGAAAACTCTGGCTTTGTTCTCTAGAAATTGTCAACATCTGGAGAGCATCACAAGTCATTTTGTCATTGTCAGTGTTCTGTCCACAGCTGTGTCACTCATTGCCTGAATGAGGCTGTGCTGAAAAGAGGAGGGATGTCCCCAGAAGGCCTAGCAAATAAAGAATCCTGTGGGGAGTGATTCTCATTACAGCAATTTGCTGACAATGGCAACCTTCTCCCTAGAGGTGAGTTAAAGTTCTGCCCATGGGAGCCAGTGGGCTTGTTTTAAAGAGGTAATCTTTTTTTCCCTGAAGTCTGAATTAAATGACTAATGAGAATATATATTATCCTTCACAGTTTATAAAACCTTAGAGCCTTATAGAATAGTAATATCTCTTTTGTTGTTCCCAAAGGTTTACAAAGGATTTTTCCTTACAACTCTAGAAAATAGAAAATGACAATATTCCTAGACCCATTTTACAAATGTAAAAACTGAGGCTCAAGAAGCTTAAGTCATCCCTAGGTGTCCAGAACCATCTGGTTGGTGATGATCCCAGGCATAACCATGAGGTCTTTTCCCATTATACTGCGATATCTCTCAAAGAGTAATAAGGGACCTAAGAGATGATCTCCAACCTTCTCACTTTACAGATGCATATATTGAGACCTAGAACTATCATATTCATGACCACATCTGGGCCTCAAAAGAATCATGTGAAAGAGATCATGGCACCCACTTACCAAAATCCTGAGAATGCAATTATTCATCCAAAGTCCCTCAGTTTATATGCGACAGAATCTGAAAGAGAACTTGGATCTCCCAACCCCCAGGGCAATGCTCTTTCCACTATGGCATATCGTCTCTCTAGGTTCAATATTGAGGAATCCAGTTGCTCTGTAGAGTTCCTTTTGACCTTATCTGACCCTCTGTGAGCAGGAGTTTACAATTACCTAATGGACATTCTACTTATAATGATGTCATGCCTCTCAGAATTACTTATTCTACTGGTGCATTTATTATTTCTCCTCCTGGCTGCAGTGATAGCAGTGAGAAATATGAAATATCAGGGAGGGAAATCCATTTCAGTTCAGAGGGTCCTCAACATTTTGGGGGTTAGTGGATCATATCATTAAAGAGAAGGTGTTTAAAAATACTTGATTTCCCTAGAGTGAATACCGAATGGACCAAGAAGAACACATCAGTAAAAAAGGAGGGAGGCAAGGCTGATTAATGGGGAACAGTTTTGAAACCTGAGTGGGGGGGAAAAAGAGAAATGGAAAATCAACCCCTCTTTGTTACCTTCCCTTGAAACTCTTTTCATAGTAGTGGAGTAGAATGAGGGTTATGTATGTATGTGTGTGTGTGTGTGTGTACATGCTCACATGCATGTGATCAGACTACCACTCTGCAAATCATAGATCAGCCAATGGACATTGACAAAGCCATTGCCATGTCTCTCCAAATTCTTGCTGGAAAATCAGAATGAATGCTAAAACAGGGAGTTTCTTACTGAAATGTACTTCTCCAAGTAGATAGGAGCTGACTGGCAAAAGACCCAAAAGGACAAAGGTACTTGAATAAGATGTGACTAAAGACACATGCCAGCTCCAAGCAGAGCCAGATAAATGCAAGTCTGCATTTATAAGTATTTTCACAATTTGAATTTTCTCTGACGACTAAAAGAGTCCTTAAAGATCATCTTCGTCTACTAAAACTCATTTTACAGATGGAAAAACTGAGACCCTGAAAGAAGGGACACCTCAAATAAACCACAGGTAACTAGTTGGGGTTTAACCCCTGCGTTCTGCCTCCAAATCAGGTAATCTTCTTACTGATCCAGGTTACTATGGAAACAAGACTTTTTAAGAAGGATAGTGAGAACTAAACTGGGTTAATTAGGTCCAGAGGAGGGCTATTTACGATGATTGCAAGAACTAATACTATTTAATGTGGGAAAGAGAAGACGGATTGGAGGGTGAGTGGGAAGGAAGAATCAAGGATACTTTAAAATATTTGAAGAATTGTCATATAGAATCAAGATTAGAAATTTTCTACTTGACCCTGGAGGGGTCAAGCATGCAATTAATTAATTAAGCATGCAAAAATAAAGATGATTCCTCTTCTCAGTAAATATACATTTTAATGGAAGAAAAAGAGCTGAAGTTGAGGAGAGATAAGAGATGAGAGATGAGAAGTAGTCTGGAGGAGAATGAAGCATGGTTGGCTGGGTCTCCAAAATGGAGTCAGAGGAATGTTCCAGGCTAAGAAGACCCCAGGGATCAAGCAAAGAATTAGTAGAAATAGTTGGAAGTAATAGGGAGGCTGATATTGGCTCAATAAAATGAAAATATTTCTAATTGAGTTGCTGAGAAAAAGAATGAATGAACTGCCCTAGAAATGCCTCATCATTCAAGGTTGAATTACTATAGAATACTCCAAACTGGATGGTTAAAATATGGATTTTCCCTCTGAGGATTTTATTTTAAGTCCTGAGAAGGAATTGATTTTTAATTTTTTCTTCTTGAAATATGCATTCATCGTTAAAGGGCTGGCCACACACATAGAGAAATTCAAGCTACTTGATTCATGCATCTTCTTCATTTGGAGGAATCTAGGGAACCTGATGCCAGTAGAGTGTTGAGGACATGTAAGGGATAAAATTGCCCAAGTCAAAAACACTGATGCCCACTGTGGATGTGCAGTCTCTTAATTTAAACACACACACACACACACACACACACACACACACACACACACATATATATATATATATATATATATATATACAAACACATACAGTAAAGATGAGCACAGTATACACATAGTGAATGAAATAACACTGGAATTAACATTAACACTTTTTATTGCAAAATCAAGTATACTTATACAATTATATCCAACAGAAGACCTTAAGCAGAAGTATATAGTGCCTACAAAGATTTGATCTGGTCCTGTTCATTACCTGAAATACTTTATTAAATGATTGATGATTTCTTTCTTTTTTTCAAAGGTTTTTGCAAGGCAAATGGCTTGCCCAAGGCCACACAGCTAGGTAATTATTAAGTATCTGAGGCCGTATTTGAACTCAGGTACTCCTGACTCCAGGGCTGGTGCTTTATCCACTGGGCCACCTAGCCACCCCGAATATTTCTAATAGAGAAATCCAATTACCTTTTCTCAAGCTCTATCTTCAATCTCTGCCTTATTTGATAATCTGCATTATTTTCTTCTTTCTAAAACCTCTATTTTTGGTCTTGGATCATAATATTGATCAGAGTAGCTAAATCTTCACATTTGATCATATAATATTGATATTACTCTGTAGAATGATCTCTTGGTTCTGCTCATTTCACTTTGCATCAGTTTATATAAATCATTCTAGGCTTTTCTGAAGTCATCCTGCTCATCCTTTCTTAGAGCCCTTTAGTATTCACTCTATCACCATCATATGCCACAATTTGCTCAGTCATTCCCCAATTAACAGGTATCCCCTCAGTTTCTAATTCCTTTCCATTACAAAAAGAATAATTAAATGTTTCTGTTTATATAGTTCTTCTCCTTTTTCTTTGATATCTTTGAGATAAAGACCTAATAGTGTTATTATATAGGATATGCACAATTTGATAACACTTTGATATAATTCCAAATTATTCTCCAGAAGAGTTTGATCAGTTTACAGTTCTACCAACTGGGCATTAATGCCCCCATTTTTCAATATTCCCCCCCCAGTATTTGTCATTTTCTGCTTTTTTTAGGGAGTTCTTTTCTTCAGTGATTTTTTTGTGCATTTCTTTTACCATCAGAACAATTGCATTTTCTTCAATTTTTTGTGTCTCTTTTTTCAAGCTGCTAATTTGCTTTTCATAATTTTCTTGCAATACTCATTTCTTTTCCCATTTTTTCCTCTACCACTCATCTCTTTATTAAACTTCTTCAGGAATTCTTATTGGCCTGGGGCCCAATTTCCATTTTTTTTCTCTGAGGCATTGGTTATAGCTATTTTCAGATTATATCTTCTTCTGAATTTGTGTCTTGGTTATCCTTGATCAAGTAGCTTTTTAAGGTCAGGGGTCTTTTTTTTTGTTGTTGTTTTCCCTTCCCCCCCCCCAGTCAATTTTTTGTCTTTCAACTCTATGTTAGAGTTGAACTTTTGTCACCTGAGATTAGGGAGACACTGCCCCAAGCTTCAGGCTTTTTTTCCATACTGATGTTTTCAGAGCGGTTTGCAAGTTTTTGATGCTTCAAAGATAGTGTTACTGAGACCTGTGCTCTGGTCTTTACCCAGGAAGGGTCCTACTCCTCCAAGAAGTGCTTACACTCCTCTTGACTCGGGAACTGTGATCAGCTCTCCTGCTCTCCTGTAGTCATAAATTCTAGTGCTCCCCTGTCTTGGATCTGTGACCATGGCCCCTACTCACTTGAGGGTAGTCACAAGTGCTCCTCTCCACCAGTATTGTGTATGGGCAAGAGAGTTAATCATCAGCCAACTGAACCCATACCAGTGGCTGTTGTATAGAGGCCCTAGAGAGACATATAAATTATGCCAGGAGAAGGGTGGTTCATTCAGTATTCTTACCTCAATATTTACTGTCTCATGATTCCATTCCCTTATTGACTCTTTCATTCTTTTTACCAGTAGTAATTGCATATCGTAGGTCTCTGTGTAAAGAATATCAAATCTGCTCCTTGGCAGAATTGTAATCATCAATAAATTAATCAACAGGTAATTAGTAAATATCTACCAAATACCTTCACTTTGCATATTTTAATATATGATATATAATATGTTATATATTTGTCCATTATATATTCATATTTAATTTTTATATTCATGCTATTATGTTAATTATAGAATACATACGAGTATATATTTTATATATGCATATGTATGTTTACTCACATGTGTTCATGTGATATATTATATATGTTATAGCAAAGTATATATTTATATATAAACAGATGTAAATATTCTTTACATATGTATTTATATATCTAAGCATAAATAGCAAAAATACAAAGAATAAATAAAATTATATAAAATACAAACAAAAAATAAATTGCTTAGAGACAAAGTAGTTTGGGAGGGAGGACATAAGCACTTGAGGTGATCAGAAGTGGTGTCATATAGATGATGGTGATAAAATCATGTCCTAAAGAAAAAGAGAAAATAGGAGAGAGAATATCAGCATGTGGGATATGGGTCAATGAAGACTACAAAACATGGGTTTTTCATACTCCACTCTACTGCAGAGAGGCAACGAGCCTCCCCATCAGGTTGGCACCTGGACCTAAGGCTTAATACCTATAACCCATAACCCTAGTTATGACTCTGAGCAGGGAGTCTAGATATGGTCCTGGGAGGGAGATTCTACTTTAAGAGATCCAACTGAGACTAAGGAGGCTTCAAAAACAAGTCAGTGGAATGCAGTGCTCTGATAGACTTGAAAAGGGGGAAAAAGAGTAGAAGCAGAGGAAATAAAGATATCCCAGTTTTAGAGTTATTTCCCTTTGCTTATTTGGTGGCCTTCCAATCACTCCTTTCTTTCCACAAGTAGTGATTGCATATCTTGCATCTCTGTGTAAAGAATATCAACTCTGCTCCTTGACAGAATCCTAATCAGGGTCTCTAGTAACAAACCAGCAAAGACTTCACAACCAAAATGCTACCTATCTTTGTCCATTTTTTTCAGTTCTTATGTGTTTTGTCAACACAGGGAACCATCTTCTTCCTCTGTAGATTTTCCATGTTCTTCCTCTGACAGGCTGCAGGGAACGGCTTCCAACATCTTCTCTCACCTCATAAAAGGCCATAGTGTGAATTGATGGCACATGTGGACTAGGCTGCTCCATGTTGCAAGACCCTCTTGGACTGTCCCCGGACTCTGCTCCAGCTTCTTCCCTTGACTTTATCCATCAGCATCAGTCTCCCCTAAGCTCCTCACCTTCTATTGGTTCCATATGCTGGTCCTGTAGGCTGGCAATACTTGTGGCTTCAATCAAACCTTCTGCAGCCCCATCACTTTGAAATAAGTTATTCCAAATGTGACCTCACTGCTGTCTCAGAGTTAATTGAGTTAATTTTGACTAGGACAGCCATAAATTTGCCTCCTTCTTTCTCCAAGGTTGCTCTACAGGATATGGGTCAATGACTGTGTTGCAAGTTGGCACCAGAGTTATGATAAATGGTAAGGTTCCTATAGGGAGGGAGACAGTTTGGAACTTTAAATGTAAGAGAAAAATAAATAAAATTATTTAAAAAAAAGAAAGAAAGGTTCTTTGGTAGCTGGATTAAGAACTATGTTTAACACAACACACATTTACATCCCTACTAACCCAGCCTTGGTTCCATCCCCCCCCTTTTGTCCCTCCCATTGAGCTTATGATTTTCTTGAGTGAAGTCTCCTAGATTATCTACCAAAGTCACTGATTGCAAGTGATATTGTAAAAATAACAGTAATACCATTATCATCACTGATTTTTATAAATATATATTGTTAAATCAATAACTAGCATTTACATAGCTAGAATTAATTAAAAATTCATATATTGTTTTGTTTCACATATACTATCATAAAAAACCCCTCAAGCATTTTTCCCATTTTACAAATAAGGAAACTGAGGCTAAGAGAGAATAAGTGACTTGCCCAGAATTCCATAATTGGCAAAGGGATGGGATTTGAACTCTTGATTCCAAGTGAGCACTCTATCTACCATGCCACCTATCTGTATCCTAAATAGCAAATTAGTCCTTTCCCTGCATACCTGAATGCTTCCAAAATCAAAGACCCACAGCAAAGATCCAGAGCAGGGGGATACAGGGGGAAACTTACATTTTGTACTCTCTTTTTCGACTCAAGAAAGACCTTCCCTTTCCCTAGGAGCATGAGATAATATGAGAGAATGGTTCAAATTGCATTTCTGCCACTTACTGTGTGATATTACCTTCTCCTATATCTCCTAATGTTGGGCCTCAGTTTCTTGATTTGTAAAAGTAAGGATTGGACTAGGTGATCATCAAGCCTGTATTTTTTTCTATGTTGTTATTATATATTGAATATATTATATTACTAATTATATATCACATACAGTATATTTCATGATGTACAAACATTATATATCTGAAATATATAACAAATACTATTTCATACAATAATACTTATTATATATTATTAAGCATCTAATGACTTCCTCTTCCATATATATCAAAATATATCTCATTCAGGTCTCATTCAAAGTCTCATTTAGAAATTTCCTTCCTTGGAAAGGCAATCTTTCTTTTTTTTGTGAATTAATTGTTTCTATTTCTATTCACTAATAATCTTTTTGATGCCTCATTCTTACATAGAAAAGAATGATGAATGAATGAATGAAAATATAAAGCACTTAATATCTGCATTCCATGTGCTGTGGGAGGAATATACATATGTAATACATTTGAATATATGTATATATATCATAAATATATAAATAATATTATATATATGGGGAGAGACAGAAAGATAGAGACAGATAGATACAGAGGAGACAGAGAGAGAGAGAGAGAGAGAGAGAGAGACAGAGACTGAGACAGAGACAGAGACAGAGACAGAGACAGAGACAGAGAATAAAAAAAAGTCCCTCTCCTCAAAGAGCTTAGATGACGCTAATAGGAAAAAACAATAGATATAGGAGGATGGTAGTCAAAGAGGGATGTTTTGGTCTAAGAGAATCACAGAGATACTTCATAGGGAAGTCAACTATATGTCATTGATTTGATTGTTGTTCTCAGAGCAAGAGAAGGAAAGGTTGGGGCCTAGTCAAAGCTACAGAGAGATGGAGTGTCTCATGGCTGAATGATTTGTCAAGGTAACATCTGGCACCTGGGACTAAGCAACAGATAGAGTGACCTAAGTGGGCCAGTTTGTACTTGCCCAGTCATCAATCAATTAGGTTGGGCCCTAGGGCTAGAACTCTGAAGGTAAGTGTATTAACTTCCCAGGGACTAGGAGCATGGATTTTGGAGTTCCAGGTCCAATGTGGAACTTACTGGCATAGATGAGGAGAAGCAGAACAGTGGAGGCATTCAGATGGGAGGGTGACCTGGGTAGCTATCTGTATGACTGAATAGGATATGGAGATCAAGGATGGTTTGCTTCTTATTATGCCTATAAAATTATTTCAGCATTTCTGACTAGCCTTGGGTTTTCAAAGGCTGTTCTGTTGAATGAGAAGCTTTGGCAGGTTCCACTAAAGTGAGAGAAAGCTTGAAGTCTGGGTCCAGGAAATGACTACAAGTCTCCAGTCTTGAGGAGCAGTGAGTAGAGGGGATCAATGCCTACTTGGTCTCAGGGCAGTGAATTCCTTTGGTCATAGAAGTTCTTAAAGGAAATATGTGGTGTCAAGTAGGAGGGGCTTACTTAAATATGCAGAGGTGAAGAGAGCATTCTCATGAAACCAAAAAATGCTTGAAATTATTGAAGAAGTATCTATATTGTGTCTAATTTTCTGCTCTGTACATCCCATGAAGCCTGGGACCATATCTTTATTCTATAGGGCTTTCCATATTCAGAAATGTTTCTAAATATCAGTGTTTGAATATTTGTAGACAATTAGCTGGAATTGCTTGGTGATATAATTAGGAATAGGATTCCTTATACTCTGACCTTAAACTGTTCATGTTATCTTTGAATCTGGGGCAATACTTAGAGATCTGGACCTGGAGTCAGGAAAACTCATCTTCTTGAATTTAAGCCTGGTCTCAGACACTTACTAACCATGTGACCTGGGCAAGTCATCTTGTTTGCCTTAATTTCCTCATCTGTCAAATGAATTGAAGAAGGAAATGGAAATCATTCCAGTATTTTTGCCAAGTAAACTCCAGAGTGAAATAGAACTGAAATGACCAAACAACAAAACAAAAACCTTTGAACCACAACCTTTTAATCTATAAAGGGAGAAAAATCATAAGAATTTACCTAAAGTGATAATCAACCATGATGGACTTGTTCATTCCATCAGTGCAATAATCAAGGAAAATTTTAGGGGATTTTGAAAGAGATTACCATCAGTATCCAGAGAAGGAACTGTAGGAGTATAAACAAAGACCAAAGCTTATTATCTTCAATTTTTAAAAGTTGTCATGTCTTATGTAATTTTGCTATCTCTAATACTTTTTCTTCTCTATTTGATTTGAGTTTTCTTTCACAACACATTCAGTTTTGATCTATGCTTATCATGGATGCAAATGTAAAGCTTATATCAGATTGCCTTCTGTTGGGGGCTGGGGGAGGAGGAAAGGAAGGGAGGGAGAAAAATTGCAAAACTCAAAAGCTTGCAAAAATATATTGGTAGAAGCTTCCATTGTATGTAATTAGAAAACAAATAAAATATTTATATAATAAAATAAAAAAAAGAATTTACCTTAGGGCCCTATATAAGCTATATAGCTAGAAAAAAGAAATATTATCTCAATTGATTCTCATAACAACACTGGGAAGAACACTGGGAAGAAGTTGCTATCATCACTAAACTCATTTTATAGGTAAGGAAACTGAGGAAGACAGAGATAAAGTGACAATCAGGGTAACACAACAAGTAAATATCTTAGGCTGGATTTGAACTCAGGTCTCTCTAACTTCACTCCATACACTGTATCATTTAAGTTCCTTTATTAAAAAAGACCCGAAAATGGCAAACTGTCAGAATCACAACATAGCTCAGGATAAAACAGATTCAGGTAAATTGCCATCTTAGAAGAAGAAAAGGAAGAAAATGGAAGAAAAAAATGCATCTTTGTTTTCACTAACATCTAATTGAAATTTTCTTCCATTGTTATGGAATGACTTTGATGCAGAGAGGAGTCCACATGGGCTTCATTAGCCTTTTAAGAAAGGGGTCCATGATGCCAAAAAGGGTTAAGAATTGCTGGTCTATTTGTTCTTGGGATCCAAGTTCTCATGCTGTTCTTTGCTCAGCCTCACCTTCCTTATCTGTAAAACATGGATAAATATTTGTATGTTATTTTCTTTGGCTGAAGCATTGGGAAGAAAAAAATCTTGAGAATGATATAGTAGTATATAAATTTGGGCTATGTTTAGAAATGGTTGTTGACTTTAACCATCACCAGTGGTGTTAAAATTATTCATATTTAGAAGTACCTTACATAGCAGTGGGATGAAACCAGGATCACATTTGGAAGCACAATCATGATCTCCAAAGTCCAAAGAAGGCAGACAAGTGTGACCTGCCCAAAGGTCACAGCCCTGAAAAGGTCAATTAACATTTGCTCCCCAAGAAGGAAAACCTTATGAAATTTAAGTACCATGGAACCAGTGTGCAAACAAAGGTTGTGGCTTTGGCTGTTGGTTTGCCCCCAGTAGGCTCTGAAGTAGGTTAAGTCACTAGAGAAGACGAGTTTGGGGGAAACAGGTGCTAGGAACTAGTTCTGAAGGATGACCAAGAGTGTTACTGAAAGATGGTACTAGATCTGGCAATGTATTTATCCTTTACAGTGCAGAATTTATTCACTGGTAATATATGTAATTAAACAATAAAAAAGTTACTATTCAATTCTTGACTTGAGGATTACTTCCTAGGGATGGAAAGATTGCTAATTTATAGCTGATTCTAGCCTGTAAGCGAAAAATGGTTTCTAAAGTAGAAATTACAGGAATCTTGAAAGGGGGGCCAATTCCTTGTTCAGTTTCCATTAACTGAGGAATGAAAAGCCAATCATAGTTTAATTCACATAGTAGAATTTGGGTAGAAGATATTTCAAAGATTTAAAAGGAAAATTTACATTGGATCTCATGACATATTTCCTAAGGAAATAAACTTTTAGGAGTTGAGCTGCTTTGAAGAATGACATTCTGCTGACAAAAATGAATTTAATAGGGAAGAAAAAGGAGAGCTGTTTAGGGACCCCTAAATTGTATGCACCAGAAACTCACTAATGCACTCTGATTTTTAAAAGACAGGTAAGATTCCTTAAGGATATGATTTCTCTTTCAACATATTCAATTTTACTCAATGTATAGCATGGAAACAATGTAAAGACTATCAGAATGCCTTCTGAGGGGTGGGGTGGGAGGAGGGAAGTGAGATTGGGGGAAAAATTATAAAATTCAAAAAACAATTAAAAAAGCAGGTAAGGAAGATGAAAACCATAGCCCAAATAATGGGCAATAAGCCCACAAGAGAGGCATGTTCAATTAAGAGTAACATTAGAAATTCAAAGCCCAGAATAAACTGAGAACTGTGAAGAATGTTAGGAATAACATAAAAAGTTTCTTGTTGACTGTGTTGAGACAAGAGAAAGCTCAAAGAAGGAATAGGTTCACTGTTTGGGATGGAATAAGATAATGATAGTGGAAGACAGAGAAGCGAATCAGCTTAATTCCTATCTTGCTTTCATTTTCTTGTTCCAGTCTAATTATGATTTAAAAAAAAGGATAATGATGAGTTAACATACCAAGAGGCAGCTAAAGTGATTCTTTGGGGGGGGGGAACACTATCTATCTAGATTTACGTCTATATCTGTATATATCTTTCTACATAAACATATAAACACAAATTAGAGAAAAAGAATTAATGAACTAAAAAATTAGGAATCTGACAAACCTAAAATATTGACAAAAAGGAGGTATTAAAAATTGGAGGAAAAATAGATAAACTCAAAACTTAAAAACCACTAAAATGATAAATAAGGTTGAAAAAATGATTCTTTGAAAAAGCTAACAAAATTAATAAACCCTTAGCTAATTTTATTAAAAAGAACAGGGCAGAAAATTCAAACAATAAAATAGCAAATGAATAAGGTAAAATCCTAAAAAAATCCAGAAGAAATGTAGATAACAATCAGAACCTATTATTTGTTATATATATATGAACAAAAATGAGAACACTAAAAAGAAAAATACTTTCAAAAATTTAAAATACCTGAATTAACCAAAGACCAAATAGAGAAATTAAATAACCCATTTTTTGGATAAATAAATTCAACTAGCTATAAAGGAACTAACAAAGGAAAAAAAAAACCTTGCTCTTGATGGATTGAAATTCTATCAATTTTTTAAAACAAAAGTTCGCGCCCATACTTCACAAATGAGTCTCAAGAATTGAGAAAATAAAATCTGATCTGAATCCTTTTATGACTCAAATATAGTCTTAAACCAGGGAAGGATGAAACACCAGAGAATTATAGACTGATATCATTAATGAATATCCATTCAAATATTTTAAACAAAATACTGTTAGATTATAGTGATTTATCCAAGAGACCATTCATTATGACTAGGACTGAATTAAACCAGAGAAGTAATAAAGAGATAATAATAGGAAAATAATCAAAATAATTCATCATATTAAAAAGCAGAAGATTAAAAAATCATAAATGTCTCAATTACATGTGTGTCTTTGACAGGGTACAACTTTAATATTAAAAACTTGAAAAAAGTATTGAAAAAGAGAGATTTTTTAAAAAGCATAATCTAAAATATTCAAAACCAAAGCAAACATCTCATGCAATAGAGACCCACTAAGTTTTTTTTCCCATTCATCAATCAGTCACTAAAAACTTAGCCCCTACTATGGGTCAGGGGATACATTAGGGATCAAAAAAAAGAGGCAAAAGAGAGTCTGTGACCTCACAGAGTTCAAAATCTAATAGGGAAACAGCAAGTAGAGACATACAATCAGGATACAGGCAAGATAAATAGCAGACAGTTAACAGAGGGAAGTCTAGAATGTAGAGTGGGTGAAGTTTCTTGTAGCATGTGGAACTTTAGTTGGGGCTATAGAAAGTCAGGGAAGCCAGGAGATAAGCTGAGGAAGGAGACCATATTAGGAATGGGTGTTAATTAGAGAAAATATCTGGAGTCAAGACATGGAGAATCTTGTTTGGAAAGCAGTCAGGCAGGTGTCAATGGATGGAGGAGTTTATGATGGGCAATAAGGTGTAACAAGCCTGAAAATGATAGGAAGGTATAAGGTTATGAAAAACTTGGAACACCAAAAAGAAGATTTTTGTATTTGATCCTAGAGATGACAGGAAACTGTTGGAATTTGAGTAGGAGGTAATATGATTCAACCTGCATTGTAGGAAAATCATTTTGGTGACTGAATGGAAGATGAATTGAAGCTAGCAGACCCTCAAGTAACTATTGCAGTAGTCCAAGGGTGAGGTGATGAGGATCTGCACTTGGGGGTGGGGTGGTAGTGTCAGAAGAGAGAGAGCATATTGAAGAGACATAGCAAAGGTGAAATCAATAGCCTTTGGATGTGTGGAGTGAGAATCCTTGAAGAGTCCAGGATGACTTCTAGGTTGTGAATCTGAGGAACTGGGGGTTGCTGCTGCTCTCTACAGAAAAAGGGAAGGCAAAAGGGGGGAAGAGTTGGAGGAAGGGGTAAAGATGAATTTTTTTCTGGATATATTTAGCTTAAGTTGTCTACTGAGTGATAAATGAAGGGGGAAAACCTAGAAGTGGAAATAGGGAGCAACAAATATTTCAACTCCTTTCTTTTGATCAGTGAGCCAAGGGGGAATGAATGAAGGTACAGCCAGTACTAGAAAGTGTGACCTAGGAGACTGAGTCATCAGGATGAGCTAATTTTCAGCAATAAATAGAAATTAAAAGGAGCAGGAGAAGAAAAGAAGGAGGGTCTTATTGAATATGGGAAAGGAATGTCAGAGGGCATAGTGAGAAGTGATGGTTGGTGTTTGGTTGGACCTTTGAGGTGGGAGGGTTGAGAGGAATGGCATGAAATTTGAGTAGTAGTGAATGAAGTTTGAATGATGACCCAAAGGGATTCAGAATTACTGGAATATGTGGGGAATAATCAATAAATATAAGAATAAAACAACAATTCCCAAACTCCTTACTATTATTTAATATGGTTCTAGAAATACTAGCTAGAGCTATAATAAGAAAAAGGAATTAAAGGCATAAAGGTAGGTAAAGAGATGACAGTATCTCTATCCACTGATATGATGCTATCCTTGAAAAATTCTAGAGAATAAGCATCAGTTAAGACAATGAATAGCTTTAGCAAAGTTTCAGGCTACATAATATACCCTAAAATTAATTGCCTTTCTATATAATAATTTTAAAACTCCAAAACAATAATAGAAAGGCAAATCCCATCCCCAATAACAATCAATGCCTAACTTACCTGGGATTCAATCTACTAAAGGAAACAAAAGATCCATAGAGTTTCAATTACGAAGTATTCCTTAAAGAAATAAAGAATAATTTAAATAACTGAAAGACTATTTGTGCTCATGACTTAGGTGTGCCAATATAATAAAATCACAACAGTACCTGAAGTTAATTTATTTTTAATTATTTTTGTTTTGATTTAATTTAATTACTTTTAATGTTATATCAATCAGATTTTCAAAAGGTTGAGTTATAGAATTCGATAAAATAACAAAATCCACTTGGAAAAATGAAAGAGTTCAAATTTCAAGGAAAATTATGAAAAGTGGTAAGCACAGAAAGGGAACTTCCAGATATCAAAATATATCACAAAGTAGCAGTCATCAAAACTATGATCAAAAACATATTATATTAGTAAAAATGGAGAGGTATCTCAATGGAACAGAATAGATGAGAGAAGCAGAAATGGAATTCAATAGCTTATTATTCAATGAAGTATTTTACTTTACTTAAGAAAGACTTTTTTCATTTTATTAAAGTTTCTGAGAAAATTGGAAAGCAGTCTGGCAGAAATTTGATCTAGCCCCACACTTTACATCATGTTCCTTAATACATCCTAAATAAACACATTACTTTAAGATTAAAGATCATGGGGCGGCTAGGTGGCTCAGTGAGCGCTGGCCCTGGGGTCAGGAGTGCCTGCCTGGGGTCAGGAGGGCCTGAGTTCAAATCCCACCTCAGACACTTGATAATTACCTAGCTGTGTGGCCTTGGGAAAGCCACTTAACCCTATTGCTTTGCAAAAAAAAAAAAACAAAACAAAACAAAACAAAAAACAAACAAAAAAAACCCAAACAAAAAACCTAAAAAAAAAGATTAAGGATCATGCTATAAAATATTAGGAACAAAGCAGATTATATTCTTTTCCCATCTATCAGTAGGAGATTTATTCACAACCAAATAAAGACAGAGGCAATAGCAAAAGATTAAATAGATAACTTTAATTATATGAAATTGAATAAAAAACTTTTTCACAGACAAAATTATTGCATCTTGGATAAGAAGGGGAGCAGTTAAATAAAAAAAAATCTTTGAATTTGGTATCCAAGAAAATGAATTACTTTATACATACACATACACATACATATATTTGCATACATATACATATTAAACACATTGTGATCCAATAGATAAGCACTTTTTTGATAGCAAAGAACTAGATACAAAGTAGATATCCATCCATTGGTGAATGCCTAAACAAATTCTGTGTGTGTGTGTGTGTGTGTGTGTGTGTGTGTGTGTGTGTGTATGTGTGTGTATGGAGAAATATGGAAAGATTTTTGTGAACTGATGCAAGGTGAAGCACGGAGAGCCAAGAAACAATACACACAATGACTATAGCAAAGATAATGAAGAGAAAAAAACAAAAAAAAGAATCAAACGAGAATAGTTCCTAAATTTTGTGGGGCAGGTAGCTGGTACAGTGGCTAGAATACTGAGTCTTAAATCAGGAAGACTAAGCTTCCTGAATTCAAATCTGGCCTCAGACCCTTCCTAACTCTGTGACCCTGGGAAAATCACTCAACTCCATTTACTTCAGTTTACTCATTTGTCAAATGATCTGGAGAAAGAAATGGTAAACCCCTCCATTATCTTCACCAAGAAAGCCCCAAAAGGGATCGCAAAGAGACATACATGACTCAAATGACTGAACAAAAAGATCCTCTTTAATTTGGAGAGAATTGCTTCAATTGAGTGATGAGGTTAGATGCCATATTACAAAGGGGTGAGAAGTGAGTGAGAGGAAAGGAAATAGAAATAATGGGTATAACATTTTTTCCCCTAGAAAATTGACTAAGAGAGTAGCAGCAAACAAAGATAACCTGAGAGGATGGTAGTGTCAAGCAAAGATTTTCACTAAGAAAGGTAGAAATGGGAATTTGTACAAAGCAGGGAAGGAATCAGTACATGAAGTGAGACAAAATTAGAAAGAGAAGACTTTTGTGGGACTTATTTTAGAAGATAGAATAGATGAGATTATAAGGATTTGGATTGTTCTTAATCTTCAAACTTTATTAGGAATTGAGAAAATAAATTTAAACTTATTTCTTACAAGATATCAGAAAATTCTACCTTGATAGCTAAATCCAACAGTCAGAATTAAATTCTAAGCATCTGGGATAGAATATCCACTATTCCATCATTGTAGATTATACAACTGAAAGGAAATTTAGAGATAATTTAATCCACCACTACATTAAATTTTTTTTCATTTTTTAATATCTTCCATTTCCAATTTCCCTCCCCCACCTTAAAAATCATTCATTATAATTGATGGTTTGACTCAATTGTTCGTTGTGCTCAGAGGACCAAAATGACATACCTATGTTGGGGTGTATATGACAGTGTCTGTTCAGACCAATCTAAGTTCAGGAGGCTCTAACAGAGATTGGTTGCAAATAATCCATCCATGAACATTTGGAATTTGTACAACTCACATTTCTTTTGAGCTATTGCATTTCTGTTTTTTTTTCATAGAGTATAGTGATTTCTTTGATGCTGGCACAAAGGATAAGAAAGACAAGAGGAAAAAAGCAGTTAGATAAAGCTTGCCAATATCTCAATCTAGCCTTTACCATTCTAGTTGCTGGTAGTTATATAACCAGTAAGCTGATTATGAAAGAGCAGATTCAAACAGATTTTGAGCTAAGATTAGATTGGAAAGATTCAAACCCAGGGCTTCCTGGTTCTAAGTCTATTATTCTACCTGCTGCACCAGTCATTCCTCTACATTTTTTTTTCATAGTTCTAAATTTGAGGATAAAATTGGCATAAAATTCTGATCACCCTATGCTTGTGATGATTGCATCAAATGACCTAGTCACACAACTCTGCACTGTCAGGATCGTTTTTAGGATTGAATTCTAGGTCTGGTCCCATTTGTCCCTCCTAGGACCGTAGATGTAGTGCTAGAAGAGACTTTGGAAATCTCGTCTAATCCTTTGATTTTTCAGATGAGGAAACTGAGGCCTAGGGAGTTTCAGAGCCCAAGCCCTTAGGTACCAAATGTCCGATATAAGATTGGAACCCCAAGCCAGTGCTGCTTGAAATCTATTACATTGAAGATGGGCGGGGGGGAGGAGCAGTCTTTCATTGAATTATTTGGAGGGTTTTGGCTATATTTGTATTTTGTAGAGGAAGGGAGGCAGGTAGTGGCTGGGTATGGGGGAAAATGCATCTATTTATGCTCTCATTGCATTGGATTGAGAGAAAATCTAAAGGGAATAATCAGAGGTATCTTTTTAATCTCATGTCCAGCAACATCAAAGACCCCCAGCCCTCTATGCCCCCCTCCTTTGAATCATAAAAATTCTATTTAGAACAAATGAGGAAAAGTTGGAAAAGTGAGACAGACAGGGTTTGGGGGAAGGGAAGGAAATATGGATCCCAGGACAATGCCATTTTGTTTGTATATGAGAGTAAAAATACCCCTGACTGCTCCAGAGCCCAGTGGAGCTTTGAGGAGTCAGCAATTTACTCCTCCATAGCAGTGAGACTAATTAGCACTGGGTTAACTCCCATTGTGAGGGCGCTGGCTTCACATCAGAGGACTCACAAAGCAGGCCACACTCCATCACGGTCGTTCGACTCAGGAAGTTTGGGACATGTGTCATAGCAAGGGACAAACAGGGCTGGCAGAGAATCCTGCCCGTCGGCTGGGGGGGCCTGCGCTCTCCCCCACTTTATCAGTTTCCTCTTTGCTTGGATCCACACAAAAGTCTGGCCCCTACCTGAAGGCCGCGGAGACAGTGCTGCTTACACAGGATATTCCCAGCATTTTCAATATTTCCTCTTCAGGAACGTTTCAAACGTCTGACTGACATGTCCTAGCGAAAGTGCTGGTGATGCCCCCTGGGACTGGGGAGGCCGTGAAACTCCAAAACATAATAATAACAAAGCCATAAATTCTGACCTGCAGTACTGTCCAAGTGGAATAACACCTCCCCAGCTGTGGCCCGGCCTGGGTCTCTGGGAGGATGGCAAACCCCGGGGAGAGACACGGAGACTTCATGGGGGATTTGGCACATCCAGAGGGGCCAGGGGTTTTTAATAAGGCCAAAGCAGGCCAGGCTCCGATTGGGTTGGGATTCACTGTCCTTCTTGCCTTCCTTCCCGCCTTCTCATTTCTCTCTCTCTCTCTGTCTGTCTCACCCTGTCTCCCTCTCCCTCTCCCTCTCCCTCTCCCTCTCCCTTCCCCCTCCCTCCCCCCTCTGTCTCCTAATCTCTCTTTTGTTCTTTCTTTTCTTTTTCTTTCTCTCTTTCTTTCGTTCTTCCTCTCTGTCTCCCTCTTTCTTTTTTCTTTCTTCTACTTTCTCTTTCTTTTCTCTTATCCTTTTTCTTTTTCTGCTTCTGTCTTTCATTCTTTCTTTTTCATTCTTTTTCTTTCATTCTTTTTTCTTCTTTCTTTCTCTTTCCTGCTTCTTCTCTTTTCTTTTCTTCTCTCTTGCTTTCTCTTCTTTCCTTTTCTCTTATCCTTTTTCTTTTTCTATTTCTGTCATTCTTTCTTTTCTTTCTTTGTCTTTTTCTTTCTTTCTCTCCTCTTTCCTTCTCTTTTAAAATTCTCTTTCTCTTTTTCTTTCCTTTTCTCTCTCACATTCTCTCTTTCTTTTCTCTTTCTCTCTCCTGCTTCTTCTCTCTTGCTTTCTCTTTCTTTCCCTTTCTCTTATCCTTTTCTTCTTTTTCTGTTCTGTCTCATTCTTTTTCATTCATTCATTCTTTCTTTCCCTTTCTTCCTCTTTCTTTTTCTTTTTTCTTTCTTTTTCTTTTTCTTTTCTCTCTCTTTCTTTTTTCTGTTTCTCTCTTTTCTTTCTGTTTCTCTCTTTCTTTTATTCTTCCTCTTTCTTTCTTTCTCCCTCTCTCTTTCTTTTTCTTTCCTTCTTTCTCTTCTTTCTTTCTTTCCTTCTTTCTCCCTCATTCTCTCTTCCTTTCTCTCTCTTCCTCTCTCTCTCTTTCTTTTGTTCTCTCTTTCTTTCATTCTCTCCCTCCTCTCTCTCTCTCTCTCTCTCTCTCTCTCTCTCTCTCTCTCTCTCTCTCATTCTCCCCCTTCCTTCCCTCCTCCCTCCCTCCTTCTTTTTCTTCCTTCCTTGACTCTCTCTTCTAGCTCATTTCACTCTCCCCCTCTAGCCCCTCTTTCTGCTTAGTCTTCCTTTGTTTTTGTGTCTCTTTCTCTCCTCTATTCCTCTCTATGTATCTCAGGTTTTGTGATTGCCTCTATCTTTGATTATCTGTCTCTCTCCCCTTCTTTTAGCTTTTCTCCATCTAACTCTGTGTCTGTTTCTGCCTGAGTTCACCTCTCTTTCCTTCTTTTTCAGTATCCATCTTGCCCCTTTGCTTTCTTCTCTCACCTAAATAAAAAATACCACAGAATCACAGAGTATTCCAGTGGATGGAGCCATAACTACCTTCCAGCAGAATTATCTCATTTTTTCAGAGCAGGGAACTTAGACACAGAAAAGTAATGTTAGCCATTAGGTCACCCACCCAGTAAATATTAAAGTTGGGATCACCTTGCAGCCAAAAGCCCAGAATCCAGGGCTGGTACAATCCTTGATCTGCAGTTCGACCTCAGGCAAGTCAGCTGGACTCTTTGAAAAAGCAGGTATAATTTCGTCAGTCTTCTTGGGGAGTAATACAGTGCCCTTTGCCAAGAATGACACATGGTTAATACTGAAGGTGGCTTTGGGGGGAAGGAAATGGGTTGAGGGTATCTCATCATCACACACATTCTTTGGGGATTATGAAAACCATTAGCCCAACCACAATTGAGACATTCATCAATGGCCACCAGTCACTGAGAGGGGAAGGAATAGTCCTGCTTCTTGTTTCCGCCTGCAGGGACCTAACCATTCCTGACACCCTGGCAAGGCCAACTGGAACCTCCAAAACCCCTTGTGGAGAACACACTGACCTTCTGAATGGAAAATATCACGGGTGCTCTTCCTACTAACTGGTACTCTGTGCTCTCTCAGTGACTTTGCCCTGCGGATCTTGGAGAAGGCCATCGACTGAGTAATACTTACCCCACCCCTGGGACAAGGGTGATTGCTGTATCTCCATTTTACAGATGAGGAAAGTGAGACTTGGCAGGAAGTTGGATGGACTGTTCTCAACCCCTGGCCAAGTTCATGGCATTCTGGGACTGGAATACAGTGTGACTCCCCTCACATCCCTGGGTCTCTCTCTGTTCTGCCAGTTCTTGTTCTGAAGAATTAGCAAAAACTACCAGATGAAGCTTTGTGACAATGCTAGGAAATACCAGAGAGCAAACCTACTTAGGGTTTAACATAGACATTGCCAAGAAGGGGCAGAAGAAGGGAGGTGCCATTTCTAAGGAGTCATGGGATCACAAATTTTTCTTCCCTTACATTTCATTAAGTCCAACACTTGGATTTTATAGAAAAGAAAATGAAGCCTGTGGTGGTGGTGGAGGGGGTGGGGGGAGTTTGTTTTTTTTCCCCCTACTTCAACAGACACTGAATAGAAGAGCCAAAAGTTGAATTGAGGCTTCAGATTTTGGAAGTTTTTGTATTGTCTACCATTAGAACTCCTAGTTAGTTATAGACTCAGAATCAGAGTTGAAAGGGACTCCAAAGGTCCTCTAGAGTGATCTGTGCCTGAAAAGGAATCTATTCTTCCACAGTGGGAGAGGTCATGGGTAAAATGGATAGAATCAGAAAGACTTGGGTAGTTATTAGCTGTGGGACTAGGGGAGAGGCACAGCTTCTCTAAAACTCCAATGAGATAATGCTCATAAATCTCTTTGCAAAGTCTCAAGGGCTACACAAATCTTGGCTATTATTATCATTGGCAAGAGGCTACCCAGCCTTTGCTTGGAGGTTCCCATTCACAGAATCTCAGACTAGGGACCCACAGTTTAGACATGGCTAAGAGGGGTTATCTAGAATATTTTCTGTGCCTTAAAAGAAAATGTAGGACTATTACCAGGACTTGGATACCCAGCATACTCCAAGAGTAGAAGAGCGCTGCTGGTTTCCACTCTGAGCTCCATTGGAGAGATGGGTATTCTTCCTTTTCACCTTGCCAACTTTACAAGAAAGCAGTTAGATGGTTCAGTGAATAGACAACTGGGCCTGGAGTCAAAAAACGTATGCTCTCAGATTTAACTAGTTGTGTGACCTTGGACAAGTCATTTTATCTTTGCCTCAGTTTCCTAAATTGTCAAATGGGAAAATAATTATCATGAGAATCAATGAAATAATACTAGTAAAGAGCTTAGCATAGTGCTTGGCAAGTACTAAGTACTATAAAATAATAATTATTATAATAATTATTATTCTTGCAATTATTAAAAAAAGATTGGTGCCTGGATGTAGGGAACTGATCTAAAGCATTCTTTTTGCAGATGCTGTACCATGAATCATGGTCAAATTAGCTTATATCCTTCATGGCTCTGGCTAGTGATCTAATTAACGAAAATTAGTCCTTAAGAGGACTAGTTTTGACCCTAAACAGAGGCAGAGTAAGTATTTTCCCAAAGGGTGGGAATATGGCATTGTCTTAAAATTCAGAAACCTTGGTTTCAATCTGGACAGTAACATTTATTAACTGTTGATTAATTGTGATGTGTCTTCCATCTCAATTTTCTTATCTGTAAAATGAGAATAATAATACTCATTCTCCTTTGCAAGATTGTAGTGAGAAACATGACTCTCTCAACTGTAGAGCCACAAATCTCTTTAAGGTCCAGGGTCTTTCCATCTTATTTGAAGTCAAAGTCTGCTCTTATGTTGTTTTTTTACTATTAGAATGTGATCTTCTTGAGAGAGGGAGGGAATGTCTTGCTTTTTTCATTTAGATTCCAAATATTTAGCACAGTCCTTTTTATAGAGTAAGTGCCTATTTTTTTTCATTCATTCACTCATTAATTTCCTCATTTTCATGTAAAGTGAATTATCATCATCACCATCATCATCATCATTATCACAATCATCATCATTGTTCACAGTAGAGTGATCTGAGAACCAGGACTGGTCACTTATTAATAACCCCCTTTCATAATTTCTGTTGCTTATGGTAGCTGAAATCTTAAAGATTAGAATTGCTTCTTTGTTTTAAATCACTTAAGTATTCTTTTACCATGAAAGTATTGTATCTGTGAAGAATCTCTTACAATGAAACATTACTAGCTATTAACACCTCAAGATGGCATAAGCTTTTAGATTAAACAGATGATAAGGCCCTGGAGGAGGGGAATAACAAACAGGTCAGTGGTGATGAGAAAAAAAAAGGACCTCCTAGGATAAACTTGTTTTATTTTAAACAAGTTTGCATATATGTATATATATATATAATTAATATTAATAAATCATTAATGTATAGTATTTAAATAGTAGCTAACATATAGAGCTTCAAGTTTTGCAAGGCTCATTTTGCCTCATTTGATCCAATATAATTGGTTTCTTTTGTAAACTAATATATTTTAAAACATTGTTCTGAGGATGGGTACATAGGATTTAATAGATTGGAAGAGGGATCTAGGATCCAAAAAAGGTTGAAAGAGTTCTGAATAGGGCCATCTGAGAACCTTAGAAGAAACCTATAGGGCAATGGTCCCAAGAGAATGAAGGAGATATTCCAAAAGTACTATCAGTCCTAAAGAACTCAACCCTGCTGGGCAGTCAAAGAGCTCAGAGATAGGAAGGGATCTTAGAGAGCATGTCAGGGAGTCTATTGAATTTATACTCTGTAGACCCATGTTGGGCAGTGATTCAGTGAAGAGTGTGCCAGGCCTGAAGATAGATTTTTCTTCCCAAGTCAAAATCCAGCCTCAGACACTTACTCTGTGGCCCTAAGTAAGTCCTATAATTCTTTGCCTCAATTTACTCATCTGTAAAATGATCTAGAAAAAGAAATGCTAAACCATTCCAGTATCTTTGCCAAGAAAATCCCAAATACAATCATGAATGTGACTGAAACAACCAAATAAGAACCATGTTCAAATTACAGAATCTGTTTTCTTATCTCTGTGTAAGAACTTGAACCAGATGAAGCTGGAAGATCTGTCCCTTCTAGTTCTCAATTCTATGATACCTAAGGTTATTTTATAGAAAAGGAAACTAAAATTTTTGGTTGAAGGTTAAATAATGAGTTAATGCCAGATTGGAAACTGAAACCTCTCATCTCTTGGTCTAATGATTTTTCCGATAGACTTCCTCTTTTCCTCCTCCTTTTGAAGTCTCAATAGTAAGAATATTTTGATTCCAAAGCCTCACTTGCCCTCATATCTCTATTCCTTTCCTCTTTTTCCACACTTGGCTCATTATCTAATCGCATTAAAAAATAGAGTAATTAAAAACTTTTGATAAATGAAGGATATCTCAGAGACATCTGGAGGTGTTAACAAAAGATCAGGCATGGAAAGTGACAAGCTTAAACTCTTGTGTTTCCTTAAGTAGGTTCAATTTAGGGAAAACCAAAGAGTTACTCAGAACTCTTCGGAGTTCCTCAGATGAACATCAGAGTTACAAAATAAAGTAAAAAAAAATAGTTGTTTGATTACCTTTAAGGTCTCCTCTCTCTGAAGAGGCAAAAGTCATGAATTATATGTTCCAGTTCATCCTGTGGAATAGGAAGGAATGGCCCCAGACATAATTAGAAGTAAGTGCCTCATAGGAAGAGGGGGAAACACTCAGGAAACAGACTGACTAATGTTAGACCTTTTCTCTGCCACGGAGTAATTGATTTCCTTGTAGGAGCTTTTACCAACAGGCAGACTTGAGCCATACAAGTAGCCAGGAACCTGACATCAGGATTTCTGACTCCATAGCTTGCTGACATGATGACCTAGGCCAAGTCTCTCAAGGAAGGGCTCTCTCTGAATCTCATATTATTCACCTATAAAATGGAGACATTACACTTGCACTAGTTATCTTACAGGATTGTTATGAATAAAATAGAGGGGGTTCAACTGGAACATGTGCTTTGGTTTATTGAATATTGAGGATATTGGTTTCATTCTAAGGAACATGTTTATGAAACCAGAGGCTGCAGGTTCACTCCAGGTACCTCTCTTAACTCTAATGAAAGTATGGTGGCAATGCTTCAGAGAAGATAGCTCACTGATCAAAGAAAAGATGACAACTACAAAGACCTTAAAGGGAGACACAATTTCTGCTATACATCTTTTTTTTCCCTTGGGTTGAGTTATTATCATTAGCTTTGCCCTGAAAGCAAGGCAATCAGGGTCACTTAACCCAAATTGCCTCAAATTCAGGGTCATTGTCAGTCATATCTGGCCACTGAAGCCAGATGACTTCGTAGGAGAAAGTGAGGCTGGTGAACCTAGCATAGAAACTCCTCACTCAAATCCAAGTCATTTGCTTATCATGGCATCATCTCCTTGATCTTATAGTCTTCTTTGAGAATGAAGGACAAATATAATCATTAGCTTTGCATGCTTCCTATACTAGAATTCTTAACAAAAAATAAATCAAGTTGACACTGCTAGGTATATAGGAAATCAAAGATAGGAAGAGAGACCATAAATACCAGAATATTTAGAGTAGTACTTTTAAAACAACAGCAAGAATATCAAACCAACCCCCTGCCCCTCAATCTCCTCAAGAAAACAAAAATGAAACAAAAATCTAGAAACAAAGTCAGTGCCTATCTATTGAGAAATGGCTAAACAGGTTGTGGTATATGACTGCAATATAACAATAGGGTATGAATCCATGAGTATAAAAAATGAAGAGAAGCCTGGTAAGAATTACATGAAATGATGCAAAGTGAAGAGAGAAAAGTTATTCAAACAGTGTAATCATTTCATTCTTGCTATTTGTTTTTCTGGTTCTTTTCAGAGTGGTCTGTTACATAGGATTAGGAACTAGCTCCATGCTTTCACTAGTATTGGGAGCTCCTAAGTAATGAAAGAAGTATACCTTCTGTCTAAGCCAGAATCTTAGAGATTTGCTTAGAGTGCTGCAGTAGCTTGGCCAAAGTCACATAGGTGGTATATGTATAGGAGACAAGACTTAAGCATGATTTTCTTGCTTCCAATGTCAGTCCTTTCTATATATTGAATTAAACCTCTTCTTTCAGTAGGCATTTAGTAATTGATTGTTGATCCACTGATTGATTGAGGGACTATATTCAAATAGGGCAGGGAATACATGACCATAGAGGAGCTTCTTAACCCACATGTATTAGAGCAAAGAGTCTCCCAGTCCCATTGACTCAAGAGATCTCATCGTATCCCTATGATGTGTAGAGGAGGAGAATCAGAAATTTAACACTGTGGTGAATCTATGACCTCATCATTGTGGGTACTACCTCCTCCAGTATAAATTGCAATCCTTCTCTGTCTTTTCATCCCCAGTGATTATTATCCATGCTTTTCTTTGTATCCTCCATAAAAAAGTCACTCAACATGATGGTGGGCTTCTTTGGTTTCTTTCAGTATTCCAAGGATAATGGTATAATGGTGCAGAGGTAGGAGTCATGAAATATGGTGGACTGCTAATTGAAAAAAAAACTCAGTTAGAGTCTCATCTTTGTCAGTTATAGACTGAACTATTGTAAACTCATAGAGAGAAATCATGTTATACTCATGGACTTTTTTGCAAGGCAGTGGGGTTAAGTGACTTGCTCAAGGTCACACAGCTAAGCAAGTATAAAGTATCTGAGGTCAGATTTGAACTCAGATTTTCCTGACTCTAGGGCCTGTGCTCCATATACTGCACCATCTAGCTAATCCCAATGATGTACCTATATTAGAAAAGAATAATTCCTTTCCAGAAATGGATTAGCATAGTTCGGGAACAATTAATTTCCTTATACATCTTGGAAGACCTGGGATTTAAGCAAGTTCCACCCTCCCTCATATCTCTTCACAATCCTCTGGGATACCCCAAGATACCCCAATAACTCTTTTGTAGTATCTTGTAGAGAACCATGGAAAGTATCAGGGCAGATGACCAAATGTAAGCTATCTCCTACAGGATAATAATTTTACTCAACAGTGGCTCCTGAATGAGACCCTAGACCCATATTTGCATGACTATTAACCAGAAGTCAGGGAATTCTGTGGGGTCCAGTCTATTTTACTCTTCTAAAAGAAATCAGATAATACTGAAAAATGAAGTCTGGGAAAAACTCCAATATCATATGAAAGAACCTCATATGACTTCAGGCAACAAATCAAACCACAAACATATTTAAATGCCCATTCTTTGTAGAGCTCTGAGCTAGCATTGGAAGAGATAAACAGGTTAGATAAGATGGGCTATCTAACCTCAAAGAGCTCATAGTCATGTAAAAGCATAAAATATTAATGCATATGACTAAAATGGGTCATTTGAGTTGGACTTTAGATGATGAGGAAGAATTCAACAGGTGAGGAAGGGAAGAAATCGCAGAAATAAAAATGAACCCAAATATGTTTGAATTGCATTTTGTCAGGACTAGATATTTATGTGAGAAAAATGATTCTGTCTGTAATAAAATGGAAAAATCAGGGAAATAAAAGAATGAGGCAGGTGCAATATAATAGAAAATGAGATGATTTAGAATAAGAGAATCTTGGCTTAAATAGCTACTTTTCTTTTTACTGTCTTTGGGAACTATATTCCTTACTTACCTTCCTTCTACCTTATTTTCCTCATCTGTAAAAGGAGGGGATTGGCCTTCTTGCCTTCTTAAAACTGCTTCCAGCTCTATGTCAACGGTTCTAAAAAGATATTATTAAAGTCACACAAAATTTAATCTCATGAAACTGTCATTCAAAATCAGAGTAGTGTGAGATAAAATCTGATTAATAGCTTCTCTCTCTCTCTCTCTCTCTCTCTCTCTCTCTCTCTCTCTCTCTCTCTGTGTGTGTGTGTGTGTGTGTGTCTGTGTGTGGGGGTGCTTAGAGAAATATTAGAATCCAGACCCACCTGCCCACACTCCTTCTCTGACCATAGTTCTTCTCCCTTCTTATTCTCTCTCTCTCTCCTCTTTCTCTCACTCTTCCTACCATCCTCTTACTCTTCCTACCATCCTCTTACTCTTCTCTCTCTCCCTCCTCTTCTTCTCTCTTCTCTCTTTCCTCTTTATTCCCTGTCCTCTCTCTCTCCTCCCTCTCTCCTCTCCTTCCATGGTTCTCTGTGTCTGTCTGCCTTTCTGTGTTTCTGTCTCTACTTCTTTCCTAAATCACTGAAACCATCTGTTACCATACTGGCTCTCAACACAAAATGTTTCTTCCCAGTCCTCTCTCTCTTTCCTTCATTGCATCCCATTGTCTTAACACACTAACGGCCAACAGCAGTGCATAAATAGATCCATGGAATAGATAGGAACCATATGCCTCCACAGTCTTGGACACATAGCTCTTCTTCCTTTGTCATTTAGTCCCATAGGATCCTAGATTTAGAGTGAGAAGGGATCGGGTAAGGTCATCTAGACCTTTTCTAAAGATGAGGAAGCTGAAACCCAGAGAGTTAAAGTGACATACCCCTGAGTCACAGGAACAATAGAGCTGGGAGCTGAGTCCTGAGGTTCTGTCTCCTAAGCTGCACACTCCACTCTAAATAAGATGATGCCTCTCTCTAGGATTCTAGCATTTTTCATAATAATTCTACAGAGGCCAAGCAATGGAAACTTTTGATTACTTTTACCCAGGTTCTCTGACAACATTCAATCAGGAATAAAAGGGAATGTCCTTTCATTCCCTGAAACTTCAGACTGGGTTCCAACTAACTTGATTCTTGTTGGTTTAGTAATTTCCTACATCTAGGTTTGGTTCTAACCATGCTTAACTTATACTTTCTGGACATCTTCTCTCTTATCAACTTGCCTTGTACTCTCTACCCCTTCCTACTTTCCATTTCTTAAACCCTTAACAAATCAATTATGCCATTGCTCCTGAAAAGGGTGTGCCAATCTTATTCATTATGGTTCCACTTACTATCCATGGAACCCAAACTAAAATTCCTTTATACTTCACCTTATATCTTGTCTTCCACTATTAAAATGGAAAACCCTTGAGGGAAGGGACCATTATGTCTTTTATATTTGTGTCCCTAAGTCAGAACTTGGCTCATCATAACATTCAAATAAATGCTTTTTTCATCCACTTAACCCAATTTATCCATGAATCTCTCAGAGAGAGGGTTTTTGCAGTGACCACAAGGCTAGCCTAGCTGACCCTGAGATTCCTGAAATTCTGTGACATCATGAATATGCCTGTCATTATATGTAGTTAAAATAACTAATGAAGAATGGAATACACATGGGTATTTCTAAAATCGTGTAAACATCTAGAAGGTACCAGGTTCGTGATCTGTAATCAGCAGGGATTTATTAAGGGGAAATCATGCATGACAAATGGAAGATTTTCAATAGGATTAATTAGGGGAAGAAGAGAATATGCCAGACAGACTTTCACATGGGTGTAACCAGATTCCTGCTGGGGAGAAAATGAAAGATTGCTGTGCATGTGACATAGAAATATGAAGTCATCAACTTTTAGAGATGGTGAGGACAAAATGGCTAAGCTAGAAGGTAACATAGAGCATTGAATGTCAGAGGATCAACCATAGAGTAGAGAATGCCAGAGCTAGAAGGAAACGTAGAACAGATAATATCAGAGCTGGCATGGCCCTTAGAATACAGAAGCTGGCAGAGGTCTTAGAACAGAAAATGTCGAAGATAGCAAGTTAGCTAGAACCTTAAAACATAGTACAGCAGAACTAGAAGGGACATTACAACAAAGGATGTTATAAATGTAAGAAATTTTTAATTTAGATTATCAAGTCAATTCAATAAAAATGTGATATGTGCAAAGCATTTTCTTGGGCAGGTGATACGAAGTATATATGTTGATATATAGTCATATTTATATCTATATCCATATAGCATATATACACATATATATGCATATGTACATATATTATATAAATATACAGTGAATATTTTATCATTTAGTCAGGTCTCACTCTAAGTGACCTTTTGAAGTTTTCTTGGCAAAGAGAGTGATTGACCATTTTCTTCTCTGGTTTTTTTTCTAGATGAGGAAATAGAGGCTAACAGAATTAAGTAACTTGCCCAAGTCTTCTTGACTCCAGAACCAGTACTCTATTCACTGTACCACTTAGCTGCCAAAGGAGTGTATTTAAATGTATGTATATATGTTCAAATATGTGAATATATATATATATACATATATATGTATATATATATATATATATATATATATATATATATATAGACATGTATGCATGTGTGCATGTGGAGAGGGGAAAGGGGGAGAGACAGAGAGAAACAGAGACAGATGGAGAGAGAGAGAGAGAGAGACAGAGACAGAGACAGAGACAGAGACAGAGACAGAGACAGAGACAGAGAATTCTTGTTCTCCAGGCACTTACAAGTAAGGGAAGGGACAACTTACAACTATTATGGATTATTATGCTATGAAGCATAATGGAGATAAAAATAAAAGAAAAAGTACCATGAAAAAATGTAAGAAGAAAATCTTACTTTCATGAAAGGGAGATCAAGGAAGACTTCAAAGATTAATAGCTATCTGAATTGAAAGAAGGAAAGAGGAGAAACATTTGACCTTGAAGAAAAGTTCTTCAACATATGAAAATGAAGGAAACCTGAGTTGGAGGATTGTATGAACAGAGGCATGGATGCTAATTGAAGAAAGTCCCATTTGATGGGAGTATTAAAAAAGGTATAGCATGAGTTTGGAACAATAGTTGGAAGCCATGTAATCTATGACTTTTGGATACAAAACAAAAATAAGTGTCTGAGTGCCACTAAAGGTTTTTAAGCTGAGGAGTGACATAAGAGAGTATATTAGGGAAATGCCTTCAGCTGTGTGGTGGAAGTTAGATGAGTAGAGATGAAGGCACAAAGTAGGATACTTGCAGGATTTAGGAGATGGGTCTGGATGCAAGATTTCACAAAGAAAGAAATTACTAGGGCGGCTAGGTGGCGTAGTGGATAAAGCACCGGCCTTGGAGTCAGGAGTACCTGGGTTCAAATCCGGTCTCAGACACTTAATAATTACCTAGCTGTGTGGCCTTGGGCAAGCCAATTAACCCTGTTTGCCTTGCAAAAAATCTAAAATAACCAGAAAGAAATTACCAGTTGTGAAGACTGCCTGTATATATTGGGTAAGGTATATGGTGGATTCCAGAAAATTTCTAAGGTTAAAAATGGTAATTATGAAATTAACATAGAGGTATTGGAGAAGAGGCAAGTTTTTGAGGAAGGGTCATGAACTCTATTCTTAAGAAGCATTCATGAACTCAGATCTAGAAGAGGTCATAGAAAATCAGATTACTAAAATATGCAAAATGACTTTTTTGTGTCATGGACCCCTTCAAAAGATAGGTGAAGCTTATTGACCCCTTCTCCAAATAATGGTTTTGAATAGTTGAAGGAAATTTCTCTGAGAGGTTTACGGAAATAAAGATGTAATTGCTTCCCCTTCTGGTTTCCCAAATAGTCCAAAATCTAACCCTGTACCCAATGGAGTTCTATGAACTACTTGTTTCAATTCATTTCCCTCACAGAATCATAGAGTCTCAGAGGTGGGAGGGACCTCAGTTGCCATATATAAGTCAACTTAGATTCAAAAATGAATTTTTGTACCTGGCAAATGGTCATCCAGTTTTGGCTAGGAGATCCCCCATTGAGGAAGTTTGGATAGCTCTAATTGTTTGTCCTCATATCAAGCCTAAATTTGCCCTTCATTTTTGGAGATAGAAACTGAGAAAAGGACAGGAACTCTGGTCTTGTTTCCCCTTGTAAGACATTCTTTTCCTCTTCTCTTTGAGGGAGTATTCCTAAAAGGTAGGTACACCCTATTCTCTTCTCTCTGAACAAATTCTGACTTAGTGTAGTGAACTACAGAATCAGTCACCTGTCTCCTGATTCTATTCATCATCAATTCTCCATCCCTGGGTGAGTCCCCACCCTTAAAGGGGGCCTTCTTTAATACATTTCTCATTGAGTTCACACCTATTTTTGTTTTGACAAAATTGTCATCAAATATACAAGTATTATATGAATACAGTTCTGAGTATATTTATATTCATATTTTAAGCAAAATAACTTTGCATGCAGTTGAGCATAGCAAATATCAATATTGGACACATAAAGTGGAACTTGGAGAGAGGAAGGTTTAAGTTTGAATCTTACCTTGGACACTTATTAGTTGTGTCACCATAGGTAAGTAATTTACTGTCTCTTTGCTTCAGTTATATCAATGTCAAAATGGGGGGATAATAAGAGTTGTTGTGAGGCTAAAATGAGATTGTATATGTACTTTATAAATGTGAGCTATTATTATTTTAAGTAATATTTTCTTGAGGGAATAATTAATATTACCATAATTAATTATAAATGTTATAGCAATTGCTCAAAAACATATATTCTTGGTATTCCTGAAACTTAAGCTAGGAGGATTTACTTAGAATTCTGAAGCTAGAAGGGACCTTGCAAACGATCTAAAATAATTATTCAAAATTTATATGTAGCACTTTAAGAATTATGAATTATTTTCTTTAGAATGACTCAATGTAAACTGTTATTATTTCTGTTTTACAGATGAGAAAATCAAGAGTCAGAAAGGGCATGTGACTTATGGGGATCTAGATCTTTCCTAACTCTAAAGTCTACTTATCTTTTTCCTGAACTATATGATCTGACCTATCCAATCTCCTCACCTCATCTGTTTTTTTTTAAATTCCTTTTTCAAAAAATATAGGAGGAAAATGAGTATGGAAAGAAATGCCTCTTACTTGCCCAGACCACTTGATATCACAGCCAGAAGGAGACCCCCAAGTTTCCTGATTCCCTGCTCAGGTCTTTTTCCACTTGACTGGCATTTTTCTTCAATCATGCAAACCAATGACAAGCTAATTCATCTGCTTTGCTTCGCTATTCTTGAAGGACAAATAACTCCTAAGAGCCTCTGCTTTATATTTTGATTCCAGATGTATTACTGTTGTCTTAGTGGAAACTATACTGGGACTAAAATCAGAAGATCTGGCTTCTAGTCTTGGCTCTATCACTAGCTCACTGAGATTTGAACAAATGACTTCCCTTTATTTGTACCTCAGTTTCCTGATTTATAAAAAGAGGAAGTTGGTCTGGATAACCTTTCATAGTCCTGCCAGCTCTGATATTCCATAATTCTATGGATCTTTGTGTAGCAGGCTGACTATCTTGTCCTTTTAATAGGGAGATGAGAATCCCCCAAACAAGAGGAGGTGATCTTCTCAGTTTGCACTGTTCTGGTGTCTTCTGCCTCCAAGCAATTTTGGCAAATTACAGGAGTTTCAGAGCTGAATAAGGAGATGATTAAAGGCACTGACTAATGAGGAGAGATGAAAAACATGAAATGTGCATTCCTGGCCCAGCTGAAGAGGACTTTTGAGAACATGATGACAGCCCTACAACTATTTGAAGACTTGTAAACAGTAAACATTGAAGCAGAAGACTGCAAATGGGCCCAGCAGGCAACTTAAAGGATGGGCAGCTGAGAGGGGAGACAAAGAAAGACATTTACCAACAACAGCCCATTGAAAGGAAACTCAATAGACAGGCCAATATCTAAGAGGTGGACCGATGAACATGCATATGAAAGTTCATATAAAATCATCAGGAAAGGGCAAAGGTCTTAGGGATTTTAAGTCAGAACTGTGAAGAGAATGTCTCTTCATGGATCCTCTGTGGGTATCACCCCCCCAATTGCCACTCTCTTTCAATGAGAGTTGTAGAAGTCAAGACAATGTACATATAAGAGGGTCCCCAAACTGCTAAATGCTTTGGAGCTCACATTTACTCACAGCAATTTTTTGAGCCTCAACACAATGAATTTTAGAATAGTCAGAATTCATCACATGACTCTGCATCATCGTGAGAATAAGAACAGTTTACTTAAAATAGGTAATCTCATGATATTAAAGAAGCATCAAGTAATAAACAGTATAAAATGCATCAGATAGAATCATTATCCTAAACCAATTCCCATCCTTTAAGTAATTAGGACTACTGCTCCCGAGACTCTGGTTGACATGCTTATCTTAGAACTGCAAGAAATGTATGAGGACAAAAGTGAGTGTAATAAGACTATATTCCCTCAAGTTATGTCATTGTGGTATTATAGGACCAGTGTGATCTTTTGTGCTGTCTTTGTATTGGGTCAATATAATCCTTTGCCACTGAAGAGATGAGTCTGAGGCACAACATCCTCCCAAAAGAATAGCACTTTCAATATGGTGCAACCACATCAACTCATGGGATCATAGCTATAGAGGTGGAAATTATCCAGTCGAATCCACTCATTTTAGATTATCAAATTAGATTAGATTATCATTAGATTATTATTAAATTAGATTATCAAATCAGATAATTGAGGCTTCAAGAGGTTGAATGACTTGCTCAAGATCACAGAGTAAATATCTGGGGTGGGATTTGGTCTAAGTTCTTCCTGATTTCATGTATGGCCCTCTATCTACTTTATCACATTTACCTTTCCAAGAGCTCAGGTATGATATTTACTGAAATAGAAGAAGCTTCAGTAATCTCCACCAGTTCTTAAGTCATTTTGAGAAGGAACTGAGAAATACCTCAATACCTCTCTCTCTCTCTCTCTCTCTCTCTCTCTCTCTCTCTCTCTCTCATATATATATATATATATACATATATATATATATGTATATATATATATATACATATATGAATACATATATACACATATCTGCAACACCCTGATGGGATGAGATGAGTTCAGATGTATGAACAACTGGATTTTCTGGGGTAAAAAGAATCAAATGATACACTTTCAAATTTCATCTGTATTTTTTAACATTCTGCATATCGCTTTCTTAATATGATCAACAAGACAACAATCAACAAAACAAACAATCAAGCCTTGCTTTGTATCCTTTGCTAGTCCCCAAAGTCTAAGTGCTTGTACCGAACATTTCACAATAGGCTTCAACTGGCTCTATCCCCTGCATGAGTCGCATAGGTTATCCCTGTTTAAGAGATCTCTGCATTTTTTCCATTTTCCTGCTCCAGATCACAACCTTGGCATATCTTACTTCTGGGTCTTCTCACATGAATTAGAAACTAGCTTAGCTAGTCACAATATGTGGGATCTATGAGAATCATTCCCTAATGGCAGTTTTTGGAAAACATGGCCAATAGAAATTTGGGTATTATGTTTATTCAAATTTGCCCCTAATATAAGGAACAGCTGAAGGAGTCAGTCATCTTAACCTTGAAAAGAGTGTGATCATAATGAGTTGTCTTCAATCTGGAGATTTATGATGCAGAAGAGGGGTTGAACTGGGTCTATTTATCCCCGGGGGGAAAAAACAGACAAGTGAGTAGAAACAAGAGTAGAAGCAAGATTTCAAGCTAATGGAAGGATATCCTACCTATGAGTATCAACTCTTTGAGAGGAAGTGAGATTCCTTGAGAAGTTCAAGCAGAAACTGGATTACTACTTTTCAAGGAATTCTATAGCTACAATATGGAAGCATCTAAGTGGTGCAATGTATAGAGAAATGGTCCTGGATTCAGGAAGATCTGAGTTCAAATATGGCCTCAGACACTATGTAGCTAGGTAACTCTAAGGAAGTCAGAACTTCAGTTTCCTTCACTGTTTATTGTCATTTCAGGTTTTACTGATTCTTTGTGATCACATTTTAGGGTTTTCAAGGCAAAGATACTGGAGTAGTTTGATATTTCCTTCTCCTACTCATTTGACAAATGAAGAAACTGAGATAAACAGAACTGTAACATGGCCATCTTCTTCTCTCACTTGTAAAGATCAAAAAAGATAATAGAAAGCACTTAGCTTTACTTCTTAACTATGTACCTGGCTAGATAAATGTTTGTTTCCTTGTGCTGGCTAGAGATTTGGCTAGATGACTTCAAAGCTTCCTTGGAGTTTTGGTATTCCATAATTCGATTACATACTCCAATGAGGTCCTTTACAATAAGGTGGAAAAATGACTCAAAATGATTGTCTTCTCAGTGAGTTTTGTCCTTAATGGGGAATGAGAAGCATGAAGCAAATTTCAGGAAACCTCTTATTTTCCTTGCTTTCTCAGACCCCAAATAGTTCAACACCCACATACTGGGTCAGTGTTATTTTTGAACTTTAGAGGAAACTGACCAAAGAGGGCGTGTTGTTTTTTTTGCAAATATTTGGGCAGATCAGATTGCACAGTTTCAGGTGAGATGACACAGCATTTCCTGTGTTCCTACTAGTGTTCCATATACTGAATGCCAAATAGATTAGGGGTTAGCCTATTTTCTCATTTCTTTTACAAGCAGGTTCTATGAGCTGGACACTGGGGTGGGGGGTAGGAGGAAATTCATGGCCAACTCTGATTCCATGTCTTCCTTTTATCTCCTTTTAGAAAACAGACTTAGAGGTTAATTGAATATGTTGATGGGAAGGAATATTAGAGGCACAGTGCTCTCATTTGATGGGAGAAAACTAAGGTTTTTGTGAGGATAATTACCTTGTCCAAGATCTCTGAGTTTGCAACTGTCTTGATCTTAAGATTCTATCCTTTCCCTCATAAGTCGAATCTACTCAACAGCTATAGCTTCATGACAACAAACATCTGGATGTTTCTCTGCATCTGGACTGCAAATTGGATCTTTAACTTTTCGCTCTCTAAAGTTGAGTAATTATAGCTGTGGAGAAGTCAAACATAATCTGCAAATAAAAGATGTATTAGATGATCTCTAAAATTTATCCTAATGTCTTTCTCTACCATAAAGAAATGGATGCCAAGTCTTCATTCTACAAACTCTGTGAGAACAGCTGAGGTGCCACATAATATAGTAGAGAGAGAATAGTCAACTAAGTGACACAAAAGCCTAAGTTTGAGTTCTAGCTTTATCTATTTGCGATCTTGGGCAATTCACCCACATTCCCTCCCATTTCTGAGACTCATGCTTCCTCTTTATAATGGAGTTAGACATATTCTTTAATGTTCTTTTCTTCTATGACATTCTAAGTTCTAAGATTTCTTTTAACACTCAATATTATAAAGTCAATTGTCCTTTCTATTTCTGATATTCTGTTATAGGATTCCTGCTGGCTGATAGTCTATTTTCTGGCTCCTACTGACTCTGACATTTTATTTTCCCAGGGTACCTTCTAACTCCGATATTCTATGTTCTAGGATTCCTATCAACTAATATTCTCTGCTCTCTGATTCCTTCTTGTTCTGATATTCTATGTTCTAGGGTTCTTACTAATTCTGATATTCCATGTTCTCAGGGCTTCTTCTAGTGTATTGTTTGATTCTTTTTACCCCAGAAAATCCAGTTGTTCATACATCTGAACTCATCTCATCCCATCAAGGTGTTGCAGATATGTGTATATATGTTTTCATATATGTATATATATACATATTATATATATATATATATATATATATATATATATGAGAGAGAGAGAGAGAGAGAGAGAGAGATATTCTAACCTCTACTTTTCTTTCCTATTCAAACATTCTAAGTTCAGATGTCTTTGCCAATTTTGATAAGTCTATGATCTGGGGTTCCTGCTGAATCTGAAATTCTAGATTCTAGGGTTCCTTCTATCTCTGTTATTCTATGTTCTAAAGTTCCTATTAATTGATACTCTATATTTCCAACATTTCTTCTAATTCTATATTCTGCGTTCTATTTTCCTCCCAACTCTAACATTTTATATTCTAAATCCCTTTTCAATCCTAATAGTCTGTGTTCTAGGGTTTCTTCCAACTATGATAGTCTTTGCCATGGTGTGTTAGTAAATGTTTAACAACTGAAAAAAAATGTGTATAATATATTCTTTAAATGCAATGCATTAACATTTCCCCTATCACTTCATTAAGTCTAAGCAATCATCAGAATAATGAATCAAGCCTTGATTTGTAGCATTTGCTTATTTTTGAGAAGTACATGATCACACTAAAAATTTGTTCTAGCAAATTGGAATGAACTAACTCCAACTTATATGTGATTCTTTCCAACTCTAACATTTTATGATTTAAGGTCATTTCAATCAAAATATTCTAGAGTCCTTTCTAGTTATAATATTCTGGGTTCTAAGGTTCCTTCTGCCTCTAATGTTTGACATTCTGAGGTCCTTCCCAATTCTGATGCTCTTTGTCCTAGTGTCCCTAGTATTTCTAACATTCTTGAGGCAAATATGCTAATTCTTTTGGTCACTGAGTAGACATAAAATTGGGAAGTGGAACCAACAAACATAGAGTGGTGGGGAAAGCATAGCCTGGTTTCCTAAATTTAACATAGCGTGTTATATTTAGCTTTTGCATAAAGCAAGTCAGTGACAAATGTAGACCTAATGGAATTAGTCTTGCTTTGCTGCTCAGATGCTTGGTTTACCTTCCTCAAGTCGTGGCATTTGAAATTTTCACAGGATTTTATTTTCCTGTTTTTCCTGGGTTGTGCTACTCTGTTGAAACGCTGCTCCCTGGCTTCATTTCAACGACATGGATTGTCTCAAGTCTGAATACTTTCAGTATTTCCAGGTCTGTTATTGATTTACAAATTACAAACAAAAATGCATTTATGTGCTGGGCTCTACCAGGGCCCTGCATTATCCACTTAGAGTCCTATTACCAAAATAGCTTTAAACAGTTTTGATTAACATATTGGATTCATCCCCTTTTCTACCGACAGTGGGGTTTTGTTGTCCTGGCCCCGCTGGGCTTGGGGTGCAACTTTCCATGCTAATGCATTCATCTTGCATCCCTCTAAGACAAATGGGGAGAGTGTTAATTATTTTTGCTCAGAGAAAGTGATGGGGCAAATACAGAAATAACATAAATTTCCCAAAAAAACATCCACCAAACGCCAACCACATTTTTACAGGCATTTACTTCTTTCTCAGGGCCCAAGAATTCCTTTGGTTTGAAGGGAAAATTGACTTCTTGATTCTAGAGAGACTGATTTATAGTTGTGCTGACAAGGAGGCTGAGATCTGGTATTGTAACCTGTGTTCCTTTGGCTACGGTTTACGGCATCTGGTTGAAAATAGCAAACTCTACTCCAGGTGATCACAGAATCATGGAACCTCAGACTTGGAAAGGTTATCTAGCCCATTTTGTCCCTAAAACAAGTGATGCTCCCTACAGCATCACTGGTAAACAGTCATCCAGCTTTTGCTTGGGTTCTTTCAGTGACAGGTATGAGGTAATACCTACAATTAATTTTTGTACAGCTCTAAAATCTACCTAGGGGAACTTAGATGGCTCAGTGGATAGAGCACTGGGCTAAAGAGAAGAGTTCAAATCCAGCCTCAGATACTTACTAATTGTGTGACCCCGGGCAAGTCATTTAACCTCTGCTTGCCTTAGATTCACTGGAGAAGAAAATGACGAACCGTTCTAGTTTCTTTGCCAAGAAAATTCCATGGACAATATGATCCACAAAGAGTCAGGCATGACTAAAGGATTGAACAAAACAACAAAAATATGCCTCAGATGTCTCATTGTGTTCTGGAAGTGACATTGAGTTCTCAAAACTATGCCAGCATATCATAAGCATTAGAAGGTCCTACTAATCTTTTAACATCTTTAGGAATAGCCTCAGGGTCCAACTGAACCTTCTAAAAGAACAATAACCCTAGTTAAATAGAGAGGTGCTCATAAGAAGACATCTGGTCATTAAGTAATCAATTCTTTGGTTGCAGCAATTTGTGAAACAACCAAAAATGCAATCCTAATGGTTAAGAAACTTTTACGAGAAGAGGCAATCTGCTTTCCTATAATTACCTCCTATTGGTCCCAATTCTTTCTTCTAGATCAATGCACTCTCAAATATCTATTTGCTTCTTGGTGAGACAGCCCTTTAAATACTTGGAAATAGCAATGTGGATAGAGTGCAGGGTTTTGGAGTTCAAACCTGGCATCCAAACACTTATTAGCTGTAGACACTGGACAAGTCTCATTTGCCCAGCTTACAAGACCTTGTTTGCCTCAATTTCTTCATCTATAAGAAATGAGCCAGAGAAGGAATGGCAAACCATTCCAGTATCTATTCCAAGAAAGCTCCAAATGTAATCACAAAGAGTCAGACACAACTGAAGATAACTAAACAACAAAAGTTGAGTCCTAAATTTTTTCCAGGCTAAGCATTTTCTGTTGCTCCTATAACTTCCTTCTCAGACATTCTTTTTGGTTCTGTCTTCCCTCCATCTTTGTCACTCTTCTCATTTTTGTCAAAATCTTCTATGTTGTGGAACTCAGAATGAACACAGGTAAGTGAGCAAAGTCTAAGGAGAATGAAGGATATATATGGGAAAATAATGGGAAATTGTGTTGGAGGACCTGATGAAAGTAAAGCAAAGGAATTTAGAGTTGGTCCTATATATCTGGATGTTGCATAATGGGGGATAAAGGAGGCTAGATTTGAATCTAAGCTCTGCCATTGTTTCTTCTTGACTGGGCCTCAGTTTCCTGCCTGTAAAAGAGTATATTGTAAAAGAGTATAATGTTATTAAAGGGAATAGACAGACTTTTGAGAGCAAGAGAGTAGACCATTTTCCCATTAAGCAATGAACTGAAAGATGAAGCAAGTACATCATACTGTGTTTATTGTTTGCTGACTATGTAAAGCCATTTGATTTAGTGGAATCAAATATTACAAAAGAGCTTGTTTTCCTCATTGATAAGAAGTTTTCACATGTGCCAAAATATTTATACCAGTTTTTTTTTGTTGGCATTTTTGTGGTATCACAAATTGGAGAATAAGTACACAATGATGGTATATGAATGTAATATAATATTACTGGGCTGTAAGAAATGATGACTTTGATGAGTACAGAGAAGCATGGAAAAATTTATGCTGTTTGATACATATCCCCCATGTATATGACAAAATTATGTAAGATTCTCTGAAAGATGAAGGTAGCCATAGAGATAGTTTTATTTAATAACACCAAGTAAGCCATAAAGAACCAAGAAAACAACATATTTATTGACTATAATGTAAAAATGCAAAACAATCACAAAAGAATCAAAAGTTCATATTGTAAAATCACAAAGGATAAACATAGCCCATTGAAATAAGATAAATAAAAAGATATCCCTTTCCATTTTGAAGTGGGATTCTATAAATATGGCATATATGCTTTGTACTATATCTAGAGAACTAACATTTCTTCATAGAAGTATACTAAATATATATATATATATACATATAAATATATACATAGATAAATATGTATATATATATATACATAGATAAATAGAGACAGGGATAAAAGTTTAGACTTTTACAAAAGCATTGATCAGTGTTATTGGTTCTCTTCCTCTTTTTCATTCTCTTTTTTCTTATTGATATTTTATTTTATTTTTCCAATTGCATGTTATAAAAGTTTTTCTATTCAACCACATTAAAAGTTACAGAATTTTCTTCTACCTTCTCTTCCCACCACTGGTGAACAGTATCATGTGTATTATACATGTACATTTTATTTAACATATTTACATATTAATCATTTTCTGAATGAGGAATTGGGACTAAGGGAAAGAAATAAAACCATGGAAAAGAAAGGAAAAACATGAGAGACAATTTTAAAAAGTTAATGTATCTGTTAATTCAGATTCTGTAGTTTGTTTTTGTTTTGTTTTATTTCCTTTCTTTGTCAGGATATGCACAGCATTGTCTATAATAGGTCTCCCATTGTTGTCCTAGTTCTCTGAACTGTTGAGAGGAGCAGCATCCATCAAAATTGATCAACTCACAATGTTGTTAATGTGTACAATGTTCTCTTGGTTTTGCTCCCTTTTCTCAGCATCAGATCCTGTAATTCTTTCCATGATTTTTTAGAGTCCATCATTCATGGTTTCCTATAGAACAATAGTACTCCATAACATTCATATATCTAACTTCCTCCTCTTTAAAAATATTGTTATATGGGATAGCTCTTTGGGAGGGAAAGAAAAAGGGATTCTGGGTAACTTTCTGATGATACAAAAGCCAAAATATATCAATAAAATATATATATATATATATATATATATATATGTATATTTAAAAGGCTCTTCTCCAATAATGTTCCCTTCATAAATAAAAATATTCAAAAATCTCTGAAAGATGGAGATAACCATAGAGACCACCATGTTTGATACCCTTCATCATTAGCATCAAGTAAGACATAAAATAGGGAGAGAAATACTTGCCACAGTTAGCCACAGTCATCATCAAAGAGACCCAGTGAGTGTTCTAAGCCTAAGAAGAATTTCTTCTATATATTCCTGGAAATGGCATTGTGTGATTTCACCATGATGGGAATATTGCAAGTTCGCTTTACCAGCTCCAAACCATGCTTCTTCCCCTCTGGCATTAATCATTCTTTTGTCACTGCTGGAAATTTGAACTCTGAGGTTGAATGCATCTTGCATTCTGAAAAATGAGCTTTTCCATTATCTTAACTCTGAAATGAGGCTTCTATTTCACCTTATCCACCAGCTCCAAACCTAAGAGTCTCACCTGGGAAGCAAGCATATTAGATTTGTGTCAGTTCTCTGATTTGGTCAAAAACTTGGTCATTAAGTCCTTATTAATGATGTACTATGTGCCAAGAACAAGAGAAATAAGATAGAAAACAGTCCCTATTCACAAGGAATTTATGGTCTGATGATTGAGAGCAACATAGAGATAACTAGGTACAAACAAGATATATCTACAGAATGAATTGGATATAATCAAAAGAGGGAAAGGCATTACCATTCAAAGTAAGGAGGCATGCTTTACTATAGAAAATGAGATTTTGGATGGAACTTACAGGTGCTAAAAGGAATTTGGAAACCATTTTTTTTGATGAGGAAGTTCTAGAAAGGTTAAAAAATCTTCTGATGAGGGGCATCTAGGTGCCACTGTGGATAGAGCACCAGCCCTGGAGTCAGGAATACCTGAGTTCAAATCTAGCCTCAGACACCTAGCTGTGTGGCCTTGAGCAAACCACTTAACCCCATTGCCTTGCAAAAAAAAAATTCTTCTGATGGAAAAATCTTTAGGGAGTAAAGAATCTCATATTGCTGTGACCAAGATCATAACAGGAATTATCAGTGAGTCTCAAAACTGTGGAACTCTAAACTGAATGAATAGTACCCCAGACCAGAAATTGAAGCTAAAAATATAAGTAAAAAGAAGACACCAAATGCAATGAAGGGATATTATGTATCAAAAGGTATTCAAGAGATAAACCCAAATGGAAAGAACATCTCCACAAGTACAGAAAAGTCTCAAAGTTAAGAAAAACCTTATATGCAATAATTCCAAATTAACTGGAAGAAATCAAGGAAGAGATTAAAAATTTTTTAAATTAACTAAAGAATACTGGAGGAAAGAATTGGAAGGTGACTGAGTTCCAACCACATTAACTAAATGTGGTAAACCTTATTTAAAAACTGACTCCTTGAAAGTTGGAATGGAGCAAATAGAACTCAATTACTCCAAGAGACAAGAAATATTAGAACAAAATTAAAAAGATATTTAAAAAAGGAAAATCTAAAAATTGACCTAAAATTAGCTTGAGGAAAATAGTTTAAGTAAGAATCATAAGATTTATTGAAAACCATACCTCAGAGAAAGTATAACAAAAGCCTGGATGATGTATTTCAAGAAATAATAAGTTTTAGAATCAGAGGCAAAATGAAAGTTTAAAAAAAAACGCACTGGTAATTTCCCTGAAAGAATTCCTAAATTTAAAACAGCCATGAATATGGCCAAAGTTTAAGACTTCTAGGACAATTAAAAGTGGAGGGGGGAAGGGGTGGGGAAGGGGGGAGCTAAAAGTGGTTAGAAACTTGAAAAAAGTTCAAGTACAAAGAGACCATGGTCAAAAACATAAATAACTATGATGTAACTTACAGAAATATAATCTTATAATGTTACAAAGGTTAAAAAAAAGGCTTTCAACCCAAAATAACCTAACTTGAAAGAATAAGTATAACCATAAAATTGAATCAATCAATAAACATTATTAATAGCCTTCTATGTGGGGTAGGTACATATAAAAAGAGGCAAAATGAATTCCTTTTCCTCGAGTAACTTATAATCTAAATGGACTTTTCACATTATGGGGGAAACACAATACAAAACAGAACAAAAAACATTTCTGATGAAGAAAGTAGAAGTGAGAAGAACTCATGAAATGCAGGCACAGGATTTAGGTAGTATAAAACAAAAGATAGCCATGAAAGAGTATTTTAAAAAATAAACACAGGAGTCAGGAGAGATATAGAAATGTAAACGCATTTCGATAATTGGAAGGAATTAAATTATGATGACCTGCTTGCATTCTAAGAGAAGAAGAGAGAAGTGATCCTTTAGAACTCTGCAGTCATATTGGGGCACAGAAGAAATTGAGGACAACAAATAGGGCATAGAGATGATTTTCCTAAAACACTAATACCTAGTACAATGATGGTTGATTAATTGATGAAGAAATGTAAGTGATTTGCCTAAGGTGATAGCTGGGATTCAGATCCAGAGCCTCAGATATTTAAAATCAGTACCTCTGTAACTCACTTTAATGAGTCTTAGTTTTTATGAAAGGGTTATATCAGAACCTTTCTAAAATTATTTACAGTATTAAAATCCTGTGAAACTATAACATAAGCAGGAGTCTCATCTTTAATTCGCTAGATGCCATATTGGGTGAGGAATTTCCCAAGAGGCAGTGTGGTAGTAGTCATAAAAAGATGCTATCTTTGGAAGGTAAAAGACTGGCTCATTTCCTAACTGCTATTTACTATTTGGCTGATCTGGGAACTGGTTATTTGAAAACATTAATAAAATAAATATATATAAGGTAATCTGAGTTTTGAAAAGTGAGAGGAAAAATGAACAGCCAATAAAAAATAAAAGCGTTCTCACGAATTGGAAAAGAAATAGAGAAAGCTATCAGAAATTATTTTTTCTAATTATATGATGAACAACAGATGAATAAAATGAGATTCCCATCCCTGTGCCTTAGTTTTTTTTATTTATAAAATGAGAGTTGGATTTTTTAACATCCTGTATGGATCTAAACCTGTGATGTCTCTTTCAGGCACAGTTTCTTCTTTGTACATTGCATATAATTAGGCCAAGGTCTCCCCATCTCTAGTCATCCTGACCTATGTCTTGCCACTGGATTCTGATGACTTTGGAGGAGACAATGATGTTGATGATGACTTTGCATAGCACTGCCTCATTTAAATTCAATTCTCTTGCAAGTCAAGACATTACCCTCCTGATGTCATTGGTCCTCTTTGAGAGCAAGGAGGAACAACAGTATAAAATCAATCTTACAAGGCTTATTATGAGAACAGTGCTCCATTAACATGGATATGATTAGTAGTAGTAGTAGTCGTAGTAGTCATCATAGTAGTAGTTGTACTAGCTGAAGCAGCAGTATAGAAGTAACAATAATAATTCTTACTGTTTGATTTAGACCTAATATTTCAAAGATGTTGTAACAGCCTCCCTGTAACAGCAACAAGAACTGTATTTATAGTTTAAAGTTTAAGTTATAGTTTAAACCTAAAGGCTTACAAAATAGCATGCATGTTTTCTCATTTGATCCTCACATTAAGCCCATGAGATAGGTATCGCTGTTATTCCCATTTTACAGATGAGGAAACTGAAGTAGTCAGAAGTTAGGTGATTTTTCCACATAATTTTGAAGTATCTGAGATCAGATTTGAATTCAAATCTTACTACCTAGCACTCATTCTCCATGCCACTTAGTTCCCTTTACCAGAGTAGATCTGCATTTTATCTTAGGGAGTTGCCTAGGGCAATCTGCACAGCACAGTCACCCATTCAATCAGTAAGTGTCCAAAGAGAGGCTTTGGACCCAGGATTTTCTTCCCAAAAGACTGGTTCTTTATTCTCTAAGTCAATCTGCATTTCCAGTGTAATTATTTCAATTTTCTTTTCTTTTCTTTTTTTTTTTTAATGGAGCTCAGTTTGAAGCAGTCCTAGAGCAAGCTTCTTATGTACTGTATTCTTTTATATTAAATTTCCCAAGGATTACGTCTGTTAACCAAACACAGTATCACAAGTTCACGAGACATTTAACATTCCTTAATACTACTCAAGTGAATAAAATGGCTACTTTTGCTTTTTGTGTTTAAAAAAAGTCTAATAATAATAAATTTTGAAAGTCCATGTTCAGTATACTCTGTAGCAGTACAAGGTACTCCACTCCCAGTACTTTTATTATCATTCTCATTTTGGGTGTTATGGTAGGGACAAGATGCTCTAAGTATCTCATAAGAGGTAAGAGAAGAAAAAATATAATATTTTCAGGATAGACCCCAAGACCTTTTCTGGCAATGGACTAGTTTCTGAGAATCTTACGGTATTTCCTTAAGGAATCCAAACTGTGGGTTGTAAGCACATACAATGAATGGTAGAGGCTAGGGAGCTCCCACATCAAATACATCAACACAGTCATCATCCAGCTAGGCCAGGGATTCCAGAGCACTAATAACCGTTATTGCCTGTTGTGTTTTGGGTGGTACTGGGAAGTTGCTTTGGATTCAAGTTGGTTAAGCTGCTGCCAGCTCCTTTATTAGACTGGGGTTCTAACATCTGTGCTTATTATGAAGTCAATCGTTTGCAGCCTGTGTGAAATGCACCAGAAATCAGGAACAGATTTACTCTGGCATTTTCTGTTCAGAGAACCCAGGCACTCATAAAAATACAGAGTGCTAATAGGGGTGAAGAGATGAAGCAAGAAAGACTTGCAGGATCTATTGGGTTCATCTTCCTTAAATACTGGTGCTGGTCTAGAGTCAATGAGAAATTATGTTTAAATATCAGTGCAGGCGGGAATCTGAAATGGGGATAGAAACAGACATTTTGGGATGATCCACTACAGGATAATAACATTATTATAAGATTCAAGAAACTCTTCTAGCCAGAAGTTGCAGACCCCAATCAAAGCAGGAGGTTTAGTAGGAGGAAGTTACAGGGAGACAGATTGTGATTTAATTGTGGGGGGGGGGGACTTCCAAACAATGAGAATTGTCTTACAATGGAATGGGCTGCCTGGGTTGGGGGGGCAGGGAGTTTCCTGTGGTCTATAGTGGTGGGGTTTCCTTTTGATTATGAATTGAACTAAATGACTATTGAGCTAACTCTAAAATTCTGTGACTCAAGGAAGACCTGGGCAATCACTTGCCAGGATTTTGTAGAGCAATGTCATACTTAGGTTCATGATAGGCTAAATAAGAATAAGAACTCAAATTCCTAATACTATGTTAACTTTTCTGAAAGTGTTTCTCTATAATGACTTTATAGCTATGCAAGTATTAGAAATCTTCATTTTGCAGATTAATAAATCAAGTCTCTCAGAAATAGAGTTCCAAATGGTAGAAACCATCAGAATTGGGATTCAAATCTAAATCCAGTACTTTCCACTGTACTAATAGTGACCTCCATTATAATAATGGGTAGGAGGCAGAATTCCATTTCATGTTCATTATAATTCCATAATGCTGAGAATCTGGGATTCTACTACTTTGTGGAACTAGCCACAATAAGCTTCCTGGCAACATTTTACTACTTTCTTAAGACCCCAATCACAATCCAGATCAGCCCAAACCACACTCAGCCTGCATTCTCTGGGCTTGGATTGTATAATTCTCTCTTTATGTTTTGACACAGATGCCATTTCCTTGCAAAATTTTTAGGTTGATGGGGGGAAAAATAGCTTTAGTGAATCCAGAGAAGGGTGACCAAAATGATTGAAGGGCACCATTCACTGGACCTTCACTCCCTGAAGGATGCCAACCACCCTCACTCAACTCGATTTCTCATTCCCAACTCTGTTGGAGGTGACAGTAAGGCAATCTCAAGAAAAATAATCTAGCGGGTTTGGATTGTTTTATCCCAATTTCAATCACTCACATTTAGTACCATATCTCAGCAGAATATAGATAAAAGTAAAGGGTTTTGTTCCATGTAATGAAGGAAGAAAGGGAATTTCAATACATAATTTCTTCTCAATACATTTGATTATTCATGCAAAAGAAAGCAGCTATACTGTAGTGAATAGAGTTCTAAATCTAGAATTAGAAAGACAATTTCAAATCTAACTTTAGATACTCACTAGCTGTTTGACTTGGAGCAAGTCATTTACTTTGTCTTTGCCTCAGTTTCCTTAACTGTGAAATGTTGTCTGTCAGGGGAGGTTAAGATCAAATGAGATTATCTGTAAAATGCTATACAAACTTTAACATGCTCTATAAAGTCTTGTTATTATTATTAGTGATTTATTATTAGTAGTAATAAAGATCCTCGATCAGATTATCTAACAATTCTGAACAATGGGTTATAGAGAAGCATACAAGTTGAACTGTTTTTCTGGCCGATATTCAGCCCCAGATCTTCACACCAATGCATTTATCTTTATGTAACACAGACTTTCTAAACACTTTAATATTACTATGAGATCAAGATAATTTCTGGCAATCAAAGACCTGACTCACTCATTGTTTCTGTTCATTGTCAATTCAGGAAATTCCTTTGGTTTTGTTGGCAAGGGAGAACCTCCCAATAGAACTCCTTTGGGCTTTGTCTAATCCCTCATCCCAATGACACTAACACCATATGTAATGTCCCCTTCTCACCTATTGAAGAGTTATGTTTTCCTGATTTTATCCTAGTAAGGCAGAGATTGTGCCTAACCACCCTGTGTACTCCAGTGAGGGGTTGGGCCTTATAGATTATGGATCCACCTGTGCCTGGATTCACCTGCAATATTTCCCAGTCTTTCAAAATTATTATTTTTGGATTGTTGTAAATGAATTCTATCACTCTTTGACTCTCCCAAATGGGTTAGAATATGTATGTGTTCCTGCCAAATTGGTTCACCAGCTGTCATTCCCTTAAGGATGGACAGGCACTGGAGGAAACATCCAAAGGGACGAGACTGTAGATTCATTTGACTTGAGATGAGTAAAGAAGTGAACGAAAAAATGATAACAATAATGTCTGGCAGAAGAGTCAGTGATGGAGAATCAAACAGATATTGTAGATAGTAAACAGTATATAAGGGAGCCAATTAAAAGGAAACGCCATAATATAGAGGCAAAGTATCCTTGTGTAGATATATATCTGTAGTGTCATTCTTTGAATTCCCTATAGCTGGATTTCTGGGGCCATCTCCAGGCATCCTGATTCATATCTGGCCACTGGACCCAGATGGTTTTGGAGGACAAAGTGAGGCTGTTGACTTAGCAAAGCATCCCTCGTTCAAATCCAATTCACTTGCAAGTCATGACATCACCTTCACAACATCATGGTCCTCTTCAAGAAGGAAGGATAAACAGCGAGTAAATGATGTAATGAATCTGGAATATACTCCCTTCTCACCAAATGCCTCTCAGAATGCCTAGTTTCACTAAAAAACTCTCTCAAGAGTCACTTTTCTTGTTTGTTGTTAAGTCATTTCAGTCACATCTGACTCCTTGTGACCCCACTTGGTGTTTTCTTGGCATAGATACTGGAAAAGTTTGACATTTTCTTCTCTAACTGATTTTATAGATGAGGAAACTGAAGTAATCCAGATAGAGTGACTTGCCCAGGCCCACACAGTTAGTAAGTGTCTGAGGCCATATTTGAAGTAAGGAAGAAGAGTTTTCCTGATTCCAGGCTTCCACTATGATTAACATACCCTTCTACATGAAATACTTCCTGATTCCTCTTAGCTTTTAGTTCCTTCTTCTTTAAATTACTTTGCATTAATTATGTATACATGTTATCTACTCTGGTTAAATATATGTTTCTTGAGGGAAGGGAAGTGTGTCATTGCTATCATTATGTTCCCAAAGACTTGCACATAGCAGCTACTTTAAAAATGCTGATGGAAACTCAGGAGACCCGGAGTCTAACCCTGACTCTGCCACTTAATTAGCTACATGACCTTGGATGAGTCATTTTGCCTCCTTATAAAAATAAGAATTTTGGATTAGATGGTCCCTAGAAGACTCTTCTAGTTCTAAAGTTCTGACTTTATCATCCCTAAAGCATGGTTTAGGCTCTTCATACCATTTTACACCTCAATTTAGCCTGAGGAGAAAGATAGGTAGGAAAACAGTAGAAAGAATAGTTAAACCTGTATCAGAAGAAATGAATCTGAAAGTTGAATCTTTCGATTCCGTGTGATCTTGGGTAAGTGATTTCCTTTTTTTTTTGGATCTCAGTTTTCCATTCTGTGAAATGGGGTTGGGGGTAGGAGGGTTTAGATTAGATGATCTCTAAGATTCTTTCTAGTTCTGAACATTTTGATCCTAAGAGAATCCTGTAAACTTTGAGCTTTTACATTTTTGAAAACCTTGCCTTCTTTCTCCAGATCTCTAAAATATTGACATACACATAGGCTTGCCAAAGAATTCGAAACAATGGTAAAAGGATTTGGGGAGAGGTTCTAAGGGGGGGGAGTGACTATTAACTGATATTTAATAAAAAAAAGAAGTGGGGACCTGGGACTCAGTTACACACATTCTCAGAAATGCTCTCCTTTGTAGATCTTTAGAATCAAGTCATAGCACACTTGCTTTCAAGAGATCAATTAATTAATTTTAAGGGAAGAAAATGAAATATAGAGTAAGGAATGAGAAGGGAATCCCTCAAATCTCCACATCAAGTCCTTGGTACATTTCTCAAATTTGAGTTTCAGTCATTGCCGACTGGACCCTTACTTTCTTCCCAGGAGAATAATCCATTTAAAATTCTGAAATGTCTAGACTTGTTATCTTGCTCCCTAATTCCTGAGAACCCAGAGCAGGGCAAGGGGAGGTTGGCAAGATAGCAAGTGAATGAGGTCATGGGTGTAAATCCTGTAACAGGAAGTCAATTGCACAGGGACGATGGATGGCTGGCGAGGTTGGTGACTGAACAGGGGGCCAAGATAACAAGTCTAGACTACACTGGACCATTTCCTCCTATTCCTTTAGGTGTCATATCTGCTGTCTTCCTGCTTTCCTGCCTTCTCTTCCCTGGCCTTTCAGGAAAAACTCCTTTAGGGAAGATTTCCTTTCATTTTCAGTTTAAGTGACTGCTTGTGACCCCTGACCTTTTTCTTAAAGGGTGGGTTTGGTTAACAAAGGATGCAGAGTAAAAGAGGTCTCCAAAGGGGGGGGGGCAATGTTATTAGCTCCTGACACTTGGTCATTCCTGAGAATTATATTAGGTTGTGAAAAAATTGCATTTGACCTCATCAGAACCTGATGAGAAACCAGCTTTCTGTCTGTGAAAGGATGCAAGCTGGTGTGGCTCTGATAGCCATGATGGTGGAAGAGTCAACTTAAGAGGCAATCATAGTATAGGGGAAAGAGTGTTGGTTCCAGCTTTATAGGGCTTGGATTGAAATCCTGTCTCTCTCTCACTGCTTATGTGACTTTGGAATAATCCTTTAATTTTCTTGGGAGTCAGTTTCTTTATCTGCAAAATAGTATTGGGGGTTTTGGGTAGATTTGGTGGCTTCTGAGATCTCTTCTTCCCACTGTCTACTATAGAACTGAGTCTCTTCATCTATAAAAGGAAAAATAGAACTCTCTCTGTAAGCTTCCATCTATCTTAAGATGTCATTAACTTGCAATATTTTAAACTAGTAGAGAAACCCTTTAAAATGAAATAAAAAAGAGAATGAAGTTGAATATAACCTCTTGAGGATTTTGTGGATACTATATGGATAATAGAGACTGGTTACTGACTGATAAATAAAATGTAGCTGGTTTTGTTGTTTATTATTTTTAAAATCATCATTATTCTTAAAATTTGTTATTGTATACTTATAATCCTATGGCAAATACTCTCCACCAGGGCTATATTTCCATTTCCTATCCAGTTGACTCTGTGGCTCTAGCCCTGGAACTCTACTCCAAGCTTTTCTAGGTCAGCTTTGGCTTTATCTTTTCCAGTGCCAGGCTTCCACAGTACTTCCTGGCTTTTTCCATGCCATATCATATGGAGTATACCCCTCCCTACCTTTCCAGTTTCCCTTGGAGTGTTGTCATCCCTAATTATAATAGAAGTTCTTTAAAATGGCATTGTAGGCTTATTTGTATTTCTATCCTTAGAGCTTAATATTGGACATACAGAGAGCAACTAATAAATAATTTATCTATCTGACTATATGTCTGCCCTGCCTGGCTAGCTATATTTTTATCTATTTAACTTTCTATCATCTGTATGTATGTATGTATGTATGTATATATATATATATATATATATATACACACATACATATAGAGAGCTATGTATATAGCTATCTATTCATCTATGCATCCTCTAGTTGTCTATCTCTTGCTATATATCTATCTATGTCTATCTCCATCTGTCTTTCTGACTATCTATTTGTCTATGTTTCTATCTGTTTCTATCTATGTCTATCTCAAGGATCTCTATCTTATTTATCTATCTCTCACCGATCTATCTGTCTGTCTGTCTAGCTATCCACCTATCTATCCATCCATTCAGCTATCTATATGACTACATTTATTTGTCCGTATTTTTATCTATCTGTATCTATGACTATTTCCCCTATCACTCTATCTCATCTCTCTCCTTTCTCTCTCTCTCTCTCTCTCTCTCTCTCTCTCTCTCTCTCTCTCTCTCTCTCTCTCTCTCTCTCTCTCCTTGTCTGTCTGTCTCTCTTTGTCTATTTGATATCCTAACGCAGCTATATATGTAGGGTAACAAACCTATTAGGCAGGTACCAGGAGAATTCTTAACTCCATTCTATATACGATGAAACTTAGGCTCAGAACGGTTGTGTGTCATGCCCATGGTCACACAGTTAATCATTGTCCCAACTGGGACTTAAAGTCTAGTCTCCAAATTCCAACTTTAGTCTTCTTTCTGTAATCCTCACAGGGCTGTGTGCATTTTGAGAAATCCCACATCCAGAGGTAATGGCCAAAAGACAATTCTAGAGTTGAAAAGAAATTTTAAAAGATCATCTAGAGAAAACAAACTCTGCTTTCAGGCAGAAGCCCATCTAAACATCTCAGACAAATGAGGTCTAGAAAAATGGGACTGGGAATCCAGGGACCAGGGTTCTGTTCTTTTGTTTGTCAGCATCTACCCAATGAACGAGGGCTGAGTTCTACACTTGCCAACTGCTCTCCTTCTGCACTTCCCCACTGGTTAAAAAAAAGTTGATTTGGTCCCTTTTTCCTTTTGAGATCATGGATGCATTGGCAGACACTTAAGCACTATTGATCCCTTCTCAGAATCTTTCCTTTAGATAATAGAAGGAGAAGCTCAGTTTCAGTTAGAAGTTGATGAAAACAAAGAGGTAATTTTTCCCATTCAAGTTTGTGGATTTTTTTGTTGTCCCTCTGTCTTCAGAAATTTGGGGAGTTCATGACCTTAGGTTAAGATTCAATAGATTAATAATCTTTTCAGTTCATTTTGATCTATGATTCTATATTCTCTAATCTGCTCTGTCTCTCTGATGACCTCTTGAAATGATTACATAAATATGTGCCATTGCAGATTCCAGGGATTCTTGCTGCCAAAGTACCCTATCAGGCAAGGAGTCATTTGACTATTTCAATTTCGTTTATTCCACTTTTAAAAATGATATTAGGGTAATCATGGGCTAACAAACAGAGTTGTAAGGGACCCTGAGAGATCATGTCCTCCATTACTCTCATTTTACAGATGAATAAACTGAGACCCAGTGATAGCAAATAGCTTGCCCAGAGTTGAGCAGGGAGTAAATTTCAGAGCCAGAATTTTAACCCAGGTGATCTAGACTCTAAATTCAGTCATCTTTCCACTATGCCATCTTGCCTTTCAATCAGCAAACTCTCAGCTCTGCAAGAACAGGGGTTTTAAATGGTTGATGCCTTTATCCATGGAGAGGAGCTAAATAATCCCGTATGTGTCATATTGGAAAAAATCCTGTATATGGAGTCCAAGTAACTGAGGAATAAAAATAATAACCATAATAATAATAACCATCAAAACTGACATTTATACAACACATATTGTGTATCAGGCCCTATATATGCTCTAATTCTATCTCATTTGACAATAATTAACTCATTTGTTCTTCAAAATAACCTTGTGAAGTAGGTGTTGTTATTATACCTGAGCTGAGACAAACCAATGACTTATCAGGGTCACATAGATAATAAGCATCTGTGGTTTGGTTTGAATTTAGGTCTTCCTGATTCCAGGACCAGTGTTCTAGCTACCGTGCCACCTGTTTACTTGTTACCTGTGTGAATTTGTCCCATATATGCTACTTTTATCTATATGAACCTCCTTGAACCTCAGTTTCCTCCTCTGTAAAATAAAATAGGTTGACTATATGATGAGTGCTTATCCTGATCCAAAGCCTATCATGATACACACAACCCCCCCCACAAACTCACATATATATTTATACAGATAGAGCTATAGAGATATATGCATCTCTATATGTACATCTCTTATTGACAATATAGAGATGTAGATATTTCTATATAATATAGAGATATCTATAAAGACAGAGAGACAGAGAGAGACAGAGACAGAAAAAGAGAGAGAGAGAGACAGAGACAGAGACAGAGACAGAGAGACAGAGAAAGAGCCAGAACCAGACAGAGATAGAGAGATGAAGCTTAATGAATTTTTCTCTTTGTCACATGAGGGATTGGGCTTTATCTGTGTGACAGTTTGAGCCTGGAAAGCCAAGCCAATCTCCTTTGATGAGCTAACCCAGTGATTCCCCTCTCTGGTCCTAAAGCAGTGGCTGAAGTTTGATGGGGTTACTATCTAGGCCCATTCCCTTTTTTTTGGCTTCGTTTCAACTTAATTAAATACAACTGGGACATCAAGCTTCGACTACAGGTAGTGTAGCTTAAGACATAAATGCAAATCTTGCCTCACTGACTGTGACCTTTGATAAGTCACTTAAGCTCTCAGTTTTTGATCTGGAAAATGCATTTTTATAATGGCTACTTCCTAGGATTACAGTGAAAATCAAATGAGATGATATGTGTGAAATGCTCTGAAAGCCTTTTAATGTTCTGTATGATTTATTAATATTAATGTTTCAATTGTATAAGGGAAATTATGATCAACTTTCTCAGGGGAATTTGTGCTCTAGAGAAGGAAGGTTTCCCCTAGAGGATGACAGGATCCTTGGATTTAGCGTTAGAAGAATCTAATTCAAATTTTCAAGATCAGGAAACTGAGCCCTTGACAGGAGTGGTGACCTTGCCAAAGTCTCCCAGATTCATAGTAACATAGATTTAAAGCCAGAGAAGAACTTCAAGCTTATCTCATTCATAGCCTTCATTTTTAACAACTGAGGAAACTGAGGTCTGGACAGATGATATGTTCATGGTCCTACTAGCAGTAACTGGCAGAGCTGGGATTCAGGTTATTGCCATCATTATGCTCTCAGAAGCCTCTATCACACATACACCTTTTTCAGGGTGTACTGGAGTTCATAAGAAACAACTATTAAATTTTCAGTGTAAGCATTTACATCTTGGAAGGTGACAGATACCACAAAACAGTATCATAGTATGAGAGCTTGAGAAGTGGGAGGTGCCTCAGCATTCCTACTTCTAGTCCAATCCCCTCATTTTGCAAGCTGGTAAACTGAGGTTCAGGCAGTTTCAATGACTCCTATTATCATAGTGTCCTTTAGAATTTGAATGCAAGTCCTTTGACTATAGAACCAGAGATCTTTCCATCCTATCTCACTGCCTCCTAGATGACCTCTGAGAAAAAAACTAGTTGAAGTTCTGTACTTGTAGTTAAGAATGACTTTGTTACTCAGTCATTTTAATGGTGTCTTATCTTCATAAGCTCATTTGGAGTTTTCTTGGAAAATTTACTAAAGTGATTTGTCATTTCCTTCTCCAGTTCATTTACAGATAAGAAAACTGAGGCAACTGCATGAGGTGATCTATCCTGGAATACATAGTGTGAGGCCAAATTTGAACTTAGATCTTCCTGAGTGGCTCTATCCACTGTGCCACCTAGACTGCCCTCAGGGGTGACGGGTTTAAATTTTAGCTCTAAACCTTACTGTCTATGTGTCACTGTGTAAGTTATTTAACTTAGCTAAATCTCTTTTTTCCTTACCTGTAAAATAAGGGTAATAATTACCTTAGCTACCTTCTTTATGGTGTTATTGTGAAGATTGCTCCTTTTAAAACTGAAAATTCTCTAAAATTCTGAGTTATAATTATGAATTGAGTTCCCTAAGCTCTGGAATTCTTGAATCTTTAGATTCATGATGCCAAATATCATAGGCTAGATGAAAGAGGTATATAAAGGGCCAGGGTGGGGAAAATTTGATTGGATCATTTAATAACTCTTTGGATATAATTCCAGATTGCTCTCCAAATTTGTTGAGTCCAAACTAGGGAATCTTGCAAAAGAGCCAAATGCAGTGAAGGAGAGGGGTGGAACTAAAGATGGTTTGTGCTGCCTCTAGGAAAGTTCTCACAGGTAGGAGGAGTAGCACACCTGTAGCATGGTTGATGAACTCTAACCCTCAAGCTCCCATGGAGAAGCAGAGGTTGGTGTCATAGGGGGAATAGGGAATGGGAAGACAGGGCCTAAGAGGTGAGTATTTGTAGCAATGGGATTCTGGGGAAGCACTGGCTCTGCAGAATGCTAGAATCTTCTCCAAGGTATGGAAATTGGAATGACAAAGACTTCCACAGAAAAGAAATATATCCCCTCGAAGTTATCACTCTGCAGTAAAGAACTAATTGGGTGGAACTCAATTTAAGTCCTAGTCTATGATTTTTCTGATAATACTAAATATACTCAACCCTCCCTCAAATACTTTGGGCTCACACAATCTTCAAATGTAGCTTCTCACCATCCCAAGCTGTCCCAAGAGTTTAACCAAAATAACAACCTAAAGAAAATTGCCAAGTGCTTCTCTGAAGGTTAAATTCTCATGTTTTACAGGCAGGACACAAGATCCCTGATATGAATATCCAGGGATTTATTGGCCCCACCAGAGTTCAGGATTTTCTTGACATCCCAGTGCTGAGAGTTGGAAAAGGCCAAAGGTTATCTTTTGTTGGGTAGTGTGGGATTGCCAGCTGACCCCCGCCTCCATCCAAGGAGTCATCTGCTAAAATCATTAAGGAGCTTTCCTCTCTCCTCACAAACTGTTAGTGTCTTTTTAGCACCAAGATCGAGTTTCTGACCTCTGAGCTGCCCCTCCATCAGCCAGGACTGAAAGGATTTTTCACAATTACATAAAAGGGGGAGGGGTGAGACATGGAAGGGAATTACAGGGGAGGGAGACAGGGGAAGGACATTTCCTTCACTGAAGTAGCAAAAAAAAAAGTGCTTCAAAGGAGAATTTAGTTTGGATGTGCTGGATAGCATTGCTTTTGCCATCAGCATCTTGCCAAATGGTATTATGGGTGTTATGAATGTGAAGCATTGGGAAGGAGAGAGACACACCATCAGCAGGACTCCAAATAGATCAGCCAGAGCTGCCAAAACCTTTTCTGTAAGATTTCTCCAGTGTCTGCTCTTTGTCTCCCTCTCCCCTTTTATTTCTTTTCTAATGAGATGGGAATCTTTCTAATCCTGAAGTGACAGGATTCCCAATTCCTGCTTGTCCCAGGGGGACTTCTTCTTTGCAGGTAAATTTTGATTTAAAAGCTTGGTTACTTCTCAGCCTCCATTTAACCTAGAGGATGCCCTTTCTCAAGGCCAAATGGGGGAGGAATTCATCCTTTTTTTGTGATCTCCAGAGAGATTTATGCTGTTTGGAGGGCCAGGCATCTATTATTACATTTCCTTCTCCTTCATTAATCATACTTGAGGGCTCATTCACTCTGACAGGCAGGAGCGGCAACTTTTGAGTGGAGAGTCTTTCCTTCCTCTGCATCTGGGGTTGGCTATCAAACCAGCGAGACTTTCACAGGCAACACATAGAACTAGCTCGATTAAAAGGGATTGGGCATCTGCTACCAGTCAAACAGAGTCAAGTCATATGCTTTGATAGTGCCTACTATGTGCTAGATAGTTATGTGGTACAATGAATCGAGACACAGGCCTTGGAAGTACCTAAGTTTAAATTTGGGTTCAGATGCTTATGTGACTCTGGGCGAGTCACTTCACCCTGTTTACCTCAGTTTCCACATCTGTAAAATGAATTGGAGAAGGAAATGGCAAACCACTTCAGTGTCTTTGCCAAGAAAACCCCAAAATGGGGTCATGGAGATGCCTGGTCCTCCAAACAGCATAAATGTCTCTAAAGATTACAAAAATTCCTCCCTCATTTGGCTTTGAGAAAGGACATCCTCTAGGATAAATGGAAACTGAGAAGTAATCAAACTATTAAATCAAAATTTACGTGCAAAGAAAAAAACTACCCGAGACTTATAGAAAGATACAACAGAAAGGACTGAACAACAACAGATGTGTAAGATACCATTTAAAGTACTGATATTAAAAAATAGGTAAAAGACAATCCTCCAGGAGCATACAGTTTAATGGAGGAGACACTATGCAAATAGATATGAACAAACAAACTGTATATGGGATAAATTGGAGATCCTTTTGGAAAGAAGCCATTAGCAATAAGAAAGAGAGAAAAGTGTCTTGCAGAAGGTCATAGTGGAGACTTGTTCAGAAAGAAGGCAAGTCCAAAGACTGAGATGAAGAGGAAGCTAATTTCAAGACTAGGGAACAGTCAGTGAAAAGGTATGGATTTGGGAGATGATCTTATGCATGGACCAGTAAAATGGACATATGCTAGGACAAGTCACCTTTCCTAGACTGGAGCCTCCCCTATCAGCACATTGTTTATTTGGTGGAGCTTTTTGTATTTTGTACAGAGAATCTGTTTAGTTAATGAGAGATGATTTGATTTAGATAGCACAGAGGTTCTTGGGTGAAGGATAATCATGTACCCTCTGACTCTTAGTCCTTTCACAGAATAAGAAGGGAAGGGAGTGAAGGGAAGAGAATAACCATTCTATAGGGCCTACTAGGTGTCACTGGACTTTGATGAGTCTGGAGGAGAGAATTGAGGGTTAAGATTTTGCAAAACTCAGCCTTACTTAGATCCAATTCACTCAAAAGCAAGGACATTTTTGTGATGTCAATGGTCCTCTTCAAGAATGAAGGACCACTACCAACAATATGTCAGTAACTGCTAAGCACTTTGCAAATATGATTCATTTGGTAAAGAAATAGGAATCTGATAAACATTAGCTGATTTGATTTCAATGAAACTGAATTGAAAGTTTCACACAATTAATTGTGAAAAAGCATGGAATAATTAGATCTTCTAAGTTCTAAGCTCATTCCATTTCACCATGATAATGACATTTTCAAGGATCCCAATAAATGTTAGGGGTTTTTTGTCTGTTTTTTCCTTCCTAGGATCTTAATTGGACATCAATTGAATAGAGTGTATGGCCTGTCTTCAGAAAGATCTGAGTTCAAATCCTAATGAGACACTTACTAGCTGTGTTACCATGGACAAGTCCTCTTTGTTGCAATTTGTCCATCTGTAAAATGAGCTAGAGAAGGAAACGAAAAACCACTTCAGTATCTTTGCCAAGAAAAGTAGTTTACTGAACACAAACAAGAAGATCTTAATTAATCAAAGAAAATAAGTGCTTCATACATTTTCTTCACTCCTGTTAGAATTTTTTCATCTTGTTCAGTTTTCAAGGGTCAGACGCTTTGAACTGTCCAGGAGCACTTTCCAACCCCATCTTGTCTTTTTTTTTTTGAAAATTCCTAATTTACAAGAGGGAAATCTGAGACCCAGAAAAGATAGGTGAATTATTCAATGCTATAAAACCATAGCATACCAGAGTCAAGAGAATTTTAGAGATTTTTGTCTAGTTTAGGCTTTTAATTTTACAGAGAAGGTAATAGAGAAGTGAAATGACTTAGACAAAGTCACATGATATTTTTGAGTCAGAGATAAACCTATAACACAGGTCTTGAGATTGTTGGTCTAAACCAGGGGAAAGGAACCATTTTTTCTGCCAGGGACTGTTTGCACATTTACAAAATCATTTTCAGGCTATCTTTGGTCAAGCATTTAATTAATTCATCCCAAAAAAGCTCCTAGATTTATTGAATTTTGAGTCTTGCCTATGGTTGCCATGGCAATGTCACACTGATATGGTCAATGGCCTGGAGGTTTCTTGCCCCTGGACTAAACACAACCCAAATGCCTATAGTTCATTTGTCTGGAGGCCTGTGTTTTTTTTTTTTTTACCTACATTGTGTGAAACATTAAGTCATATTGCATTCTGGCAAAAAATGATACTTCTCCTTTGATGTTGGAAAAATCTAACAAGCCTCTCTAAACTCCTTTCTTTCTATCTTTAAACTTCTGCAAAAATTTGTTGTTATTCAGTTGTTTTTCAGTCATGCCTTCCTCTTTATGATCTCATTTTGGGTTTCCTTGGCAAAGATACTGGAGTGGTTTGCCGTTTCCTTCTCAATATTATTTTACAGAGACAAAACAGGGTTAACAGAATGCTCCAGGTCACATAGCTAGTAAGTATACAAAGTCACATTTGAACTCAGGTCTTCCTTACTCTTGGCCCTATGCTTTATCTTCTGAGCCACCTAGCTGCCCTTGCAAAAATTACATACAAATAAAAAAAAAGGAAATGTAAAGGAATTTAAAACTTGTAGACACATTTTCCTTAAATTAGGTTTTAAGAACTTGAGGAATGCCTTGTCTAAGCTTCTCAGTTTTTCAGATAAAGAAACTATGACTTACCCAAAGTCATGCTGATCCCAGAACCAAAGTTCTAACCCAGATCCTCTTATTTTTGTATTCAGGGATCTTTCTTCTATGTCTCAGTACCGTGATTCCAAACAACTGGATGATTCACTATATTTCCATTCCTATCATTCTTCCCCCAACCCCCACTTCCTTTTGCCCAGTTGTTCAATGTTATGATGGGCAACCTTTGACTAGGACCTCACACTCTGGAATGATTCTGCGACTCATCCATATGGGCTTATGTCAACCTCTACCTTACCCTGATTTTCACCCTATGCTCCAGAAATCTCTGAGTCAGCGAATAAGAAAGTACATTTTTTTCTCTTTAAAAACAACTGTATATCTAAGGAAATTTAATAGATAAGTTTGGGATTTTCCATAATTCTTCTTTATCTTTGTTTTTTAAATCAGTATATATATATTTCTTTTATTGCAGGATTTGTTGGAAGGTGGAAAGAGAAGGGCCTAAAGAGACTCAGTAGATTTCTTGGACATCAAAGTAGGAGGCAAAGTTTTTTTTTGTTTTTTTTTCCTCCAGTATTAAAGACAACTCTTAACATGGAGAACTCCCAGACTCATTCAGGTCAAGTGGGGTCTCAGTTTGGCCAAATATGTCCTTCCACCTCCCAACTTGGGACTGAGGAGCAGGAAGAGAGTGGCTGTGTGAACTCAGTTAGCTGGAGGATTGCCGGAAAATGATGTCAATGAAGAATAATCTGCCTCGGCTGGCTTCTGCAACCCACTATCAGATTTAGTCAGGGACCCTTTGGATTATAATGAATATGACTGGAATTTGCTCACAATCAGCAGATTCAGTTTTTCCAGTCTCCCCTCATCTCCATCTTTTTCTGAATTGGAAGGATTTTACCAAGTAAACCACAGTAGCTTCCCAAAGGTGAAAAGCTCCTTTAAGGCTTTGAACAGCTTCCTTTTTGATACTGACGCATGCCAAAGCCTCATCAGCAACTGAGTACTCTGTTTGTTCATCAGATATAATAATAATAAATCTGATTGTATAATAATAAAATAACAACAATAAATTATAATAATGAATAATAATTATATAATGATATGATAAATTATTATTTATCATTATAATAATGAAAATAACGCTAATAATGAAAATGATGATCATGAAGAGGATCACTTCAGGTCAATTATTATTATCATTTTTTTAGGTTTTTGCAGGGCAAATGGGGTTCAGTGGCTTGCCCAAGGCCACACAGCTAGGTAATTATTAAGTGTCTGAGACCAGGTTTGAACCCAGGTACTCCTGACTCCAAGGCCGGTGCTCTATCCACTGCGCCACCTAGCCACCCCAGGTCAATTATTGATGATAAGGCACTTACTATGCCCTAGGCAATGTGCTAAGTAGCTTACAATTATTTTCTCATTTGATCCTCACTATAGTCCTGGAAGGTAGGTGCTCTTATTATTCCAAATTCACAGATGAGGAAACTGAGATAAGGGGTCGCAGAATTAGAGGAGATTTGAACTCTCTTCTTCTTGTCTCCTCTTCCAAGGCTCTTTCCACTGTGCAATCTAGTTGCCTATAAATCAACAGACCTTTATTCAATGACTTATTTAGTGCTGTATAAAAGCATTGGGAATGCAGAGTAAAACAAAAAGCAGCCTTTGCTCTCAAGGAGCTCACTGTCTATAGAAGAGGGATAATATACAAATATTCATGTACAAACAAGAGACATACAAGATAAATTGGAGGTAATCAACAGATGGAAGGAATTAAGGGGGATTGAGCAAAGCTTTCTGTAGAAGGTGGGTCTTTAGCTACTTCTTACTCCTACCTACTAAAGCCAATAAGGTAGTCAATTAGACTCAGTCATTCTGAATTTTTTAAAAATGACAAAATCTTTAGAACTCTCAGTTTATGTATAAAAAGAAATTATTGTGTTCACTGACCTTTAAAAATCTATCTAGTTTGGGATGGCTAGGTGGCGCAGTGAATAGAGCACCGGCCTTGGAGTCAGGAGTACCTGGGTTCAAATCCCACCTCAGACACTTAATAATTACCTAGCTGTGTGGCCTTGGGCAAGCCACTTAACCCCATTGCCTTGAAAAATCTAAAAAAATAAAATAAAAATAAAAATCTATCTAGTTCTAAATCTATGACCCTATGATTCTACCATCTTTTGCTTGTTTTAGTCTTCATTTTAAAATATATTCCTTTTCTTTTCATTACTTAGAAAGCCATCTCTTGTAACAAAGACTAAAATCAAAAGGGGAGAAACAGTTCATCAAGGATAATTAACAAATCAAATAAGTCTGACAGTATATGTAACTTTCCATAAATAAATAGCTTGGTTTTGATTGCTCATTTATTCTGATTGTGACCTTCCTTTCTGGCATGGATTTTCTTGGGTTTATTTCTTCAAATCATTTTACAGATAAGAAAACTGAGGCAAACAGGGTGAAGTGACTTCCCTAGGGTTGCACAGCTAGTGTCTGAGGTTCCTTCCTTACTCTAGGAAGGAGTCCACTATTCCACTTTCTTGTCCAACCAAGATAATGAAGTTGTCAATAAAATCAATATTGCAACATTGAGATGCAATGTGGAGAGCCCAGTGGTTAAGAGTCTGACTGTCCTCACCTCTGGTCAGACCATAAATGGAGTACTATGTTGAATTCCAGGAATATTTTCTAATTTTTGGAGGACACAAAGAAGAAGGTAATCAAGATGGCAGGAGAGTCTACTGACTATGAAGGAGGATAAGAGAAGGAACCTGGGGGTTCTAGGGATAGAAGCCTGGGACTGGAATCACAAAGACCTGAGTACAAATTCAGTCTTGAGTGATTACCAGAGAGGTGATCCTGGACAAGTCATTTATCTACTTCCTACCTCAATTGCAATATCTATCTATCTATCTATCTATCTATCTATCTATCTATCTATCTATATATAATTTATAATATGAGACTAATAATAGTCCCCTCTCCCAAGATTGCTGTGAGGATTGATTGAGATAATAATTTTAAAGACTTTGTAAATCTAAACGGGTTATTGTGTAATTGTTTCCAACCTGGAGAAAAAGAGCTATGTGAATTTAGTTGAAGGGCACAACTAAGTGGTGAGGTGGATAGAACAATGGCCCTGGAGTCAGGAGGACCTGAGTTCAAATCTAGCCTCAGATATTTAATAATTACTTACCTGTGTGACCTTGGGCAAGTCCCATAGTTCCACTGTCTTGCAAAAAAAAGTAAGTAGTTGAAGGGTTTCTTCATAGGAGGAAATAGCAAAGTAGTAAACTGCTCTGTTTGGACTCGAGATGGAATTCTGAACAATGGGAGGACATTTCAGAGAAGCAGATCTGGGCTTGACTTTAGGTCAATCCACTTAATTATTAGAACTATCCAAAAGTCGAATGGGCTACTTTGATAGGGAGTGGATTCTCTTTCATGGGAGGTCTTTGAGTGAAGACTCTACAAGGCTCAATGACTTCTGGGGGTCTTTTCAACTCTGAGATTCTGGGATTCTATGAAATGACACTAGTTGGGGATCAGAAAGCATTAGTGTTCCCCAAGTGAAAAAGAACAGAGTCCAGGACTTTGTAATATGATCTGCTGGAGAAAATACTAAGCTATTTCAGCAACGTGAGTGATCACTGATTAAGGAAGAAACAAAGTGCTTCATAGATTTTTTTTCCCCTTCTGAAAAGGGAAGTAGCCAAGGGGAGTTATTCCAGTCCTAATTTCTATCATTGAGAGCACATGTAAAGAGAAGAAGGAAAGGAAAGGAAAGTAGAAAAAGCCATATAATAAGGTTCTATAGAGAGCAGACAGATGTAAGACCATCTGTGGACCTTCCCTAACAATTATATTAATCTCATCAAAAACCAAAATCTCAGCATTGGAAGGGACCTGAGAGGTCATTCAGTTAGTCAATAAAAACCATCACCATGAAAAACATTCTAGAATAAATAATGAAATAACTGGCATTTTGAAGCACTTTGAAGTTCACAAAGACTTTACAAATAGCTCATTTGATCCTTTCAACCATCCTGGGAGGTAGGAGCTCTTTTATCTCTATTTTACAGATAAGGGAACTGAGGCAGATAGCAGTTTAAGTGGCATACCTGGAGTTCCATAGTTTCTAAGGCAGGATTTGAACTCTGGTCTTCCTTATTTGAAATTCATCTCTTAATCCATTATCTCATCCAACTGCCCACTCCCCATTTGAAATAGATTCCAACTCTTCCACATCTTCAGCAAGTGATCATCAAGTCTTTCCCTAGGCCTATTTCACTGTGAGAGAATTCTAATTATTAAAAAGGTTTTCCTCCTTATATTTCTATAGCACTTGCTTATTTTCAAATCATAGTCTTAGTTGTTATTTTATTTTCTTGGCAAAAGAACCTGCTGGGTGATTATTGTCATTTTACAGATTTAAAAAATGTAGCTTTAGGACCTCATAGCTAATCCATGATGTGGTAGAGAAATAGAATCTGGGTCATCCAATCCTGTATCAACAAATTCAATAGAGAATTCAATAAAAACCATATAATTGATTTCTAAAAAAACTCAATTTCACATTTTGAGGCATGTGTGGTATGATGACAATTTATCTTAAATGATATGGAGGTTTTAATGAACTGTTAGCTTAATATGATTTAGCAGTATTATTATGGCATCCTAGAAAGCTAATGGGAAAAAAAGAGGGGAACATTTATCGTTGCTCTTGTTTAACTGTTTCAGTCTTGTCCAACATTTTGTGAACCCATTTGGGGTTTTCTTGGCAAAGATACCGGAGTGGTTTGCCATTTCATTCTCTAGCTCAATTAAGGAAACTGAGATAAACAGGGTTAGGTGACTTGCCCAGGGTCATAGAGCTGGTAAGTGATTGAGGCTGGATTTGAATTCAGGTTTTCCTGACTCCAGGGCCAGCCTTCTATCTAATGCTCCACATGGCTGCCAAAGCAACCAATTTGATCCTCCCAACACTATCTTTCAAGTAGATTCTCTTATATTCACGTTTAACAATGGAAAAAACTGAGGCAGAGAGTAGTTAAGTGATTTTATCAGGGTTACACAGTTAGGAAGTGTCTGAAACTGGATTTGAACTCAGATCTTTCTGATTCCTAGCCCAGTGCTTTTTGCAATATGTTACCACCTAAGGCCATCTTGGGTTTGAGAGAGGTTAAGCTTCTAGAAAGGAGGATGAAATAGTCCTCTATTTTACTTTATTGAAACCGTATCTAGATTATTGAGTTCACTTCTGAGTGGCAGAATTTAAGACATTCCTTAATAGATTTGAAAATAAGTTGAGAACCAGTATGGGTAGCAGGTAGAGAGGGGATCTTGAAGCCAGGAAGACTGAGTTCAAGTTTCACCTTTGACACATGGTGACTATATGACCTTGGGTAAGTTGTTTAACTTCATACTGTAGGCAACTCTCTATGACTAATTCATTTTAGGTGCTGACCCATATTGGTGGATGAAGTCTCTTTATCCAGGACCTCTTTATGCCGATGAAATCTCAGGTTCACATCTTATCCTTAACCTCATTGGTAAGTTGGGGAGTATCCAGATGATGCTTCCTTGGCTTCCTTCAAATCCCAGATAAAAATCTCAAGTTCTTAGGAAGTCTTTTCCAATCCCTCTTATTTTAGCGCCTCCCCTCTATTTTCTGTTTATCCTGTCTATAACTAGCAGGTTGCTTATTGCCTCCCCACTTGACTGTACTCTCCTTGAAGGCAGGAAAGGTCTTTTGCCTCTTGACCCACCCCCCGCCAGTATTTAACGCAAAGTCCAGTAAACTGTAGATGCCTAATACGTGCTTATTGTCTAAGTAAAAGACAAGCATGGTGAATGAAATCATGTCAGATGAAGGTTGATTGAAGAAAATGAGCATTGTTAGCCAGGAGAAAAACAGATTTAGGGGCATGTGATAGGTGTCTTCCAATATCTGAAGGCCTGTCACATGGAGGAGAGACTGACCCTATAGGGCAGAACCAGGAGCAAAGTGGGCAAGTCCCAAAGAAGCCAACCACAGCTCAATAACAAGAAAAACTTCCTAATGAGAGTTCTAATGTTAATACAAACTAATAATATTGGCGTATATAATAATAAGTGCAATGGGCTATTTTAGGAGGTGGTGGCCTCTCTTCTTGAGGGTCTCCAAGAAGAGACTGGTTAGCCAATTGTTACCTGTGTTATAGTGAGGATTTCTTTTGGTGTAGATAAGGACAGAAGGCCTATCGGCTAAGAAACCTTCAAATTCCGTGATTCTGTAATAATCCATTGCTCTTCCCAAGACATCTTATACCCCAATTTATTGAGTTCGTCATCTGTACAAGTGATCATGGGGCACACTAGGGTTAATACAAAGGTGAAGAGGAAGAAAGGGGGTCTCTTTTATGTAATGGTCCAATGGAAGATAGTCCATTGAACTGGGATCTCACTACAAAATCATGAAGTTTGCTAGATCCTTCCGGGACGACCATGACTGTCACATCCCTTTTTGTGATCTCAGGTTCCTAAGAGTTTCTTGGAGGGTAAGACTTTAAGGTCATAAAAGGACAAACCACAACAAAAACAAGATCTATCCTAATTCTAATCTTGTATAGGTCCATGAATAATAAGCACCGGTATTCATGGGTAACCCTTACTGGTTAATGGGGCAACTTCTAACATTCTTCATTCCCTTGTACCATGATTCTTTGATTGGAATAGATGAGATGCTCTGGCTAGGTAATTAAATTCCCCCCACCCCATGTTCTTAAACCCTCCAGGTTTCTTTCCCACATTCTACAGGGGGAGCAAAGTGAGCTCGTTTAAAGTTTCCTCTTTAGCATCGTTCCCATTCCCTCCCCAAGCCCTCACAGCCCTGTTCCCCTTCTAGCCCATGCATCAATGTGCTGTTCACCTGTGAAACCCAAGGCAGGGAACTGCAGAGTTATTCTATTACAAAAATCAAGATTTATCTTGACATGACAGGCCCAGCGGGGTTTTATGATGTGCATGGCGCCAACCTTTCTTTTAACCCATTTGTAACATGTAATACCAGGAGCATTTCACCCCAGCCAACACCCCTCCATCTGTTCCTGGTCATTAGGGACTGGGGAGCTGTTACCAGGAGGAGGAGAAGGAGGAGGAAGAGGAGGATGAGGTTGAGGAGGAGGGGGAGAGGAAGACAAAATGTTCCAACCCAGGAAGGGTTAGAGGAATTGTTTCAGCGATTTAGATTTGGGGCTTCTTTTCTTTAGAGAATATTGATTGGACTTTTTTATTCTCTCTCTCTCTCACTCACTCTCTGTCTCTCTGCCTCTCTCTGTCTGTCTGTCTCTCTTTGTCTGTCTCTTTCCCGTGTCTCTTTCTTTCTTTCTGACTGTCTCTTCCCCTCCCCTCCAACCTCCTACCTTTGCCCTGGTGGGAATAAAATCTCATTTCAGAACTGACAGACTCAGGAATTATTTGTTTTTTAACCTGCCCATTTTCTCTTTAATCTTGATCGCAGAAGGTACATAAGGGTGTTGAGACCATATTTTCTTCTTGTGAAATAACCCACTGACATCTCTACAAAGGGGCCAATTACACCCAAATTGCCAGTGTTTCCAGAAAGCAAAACATGAGACTTGGTGTTGGAGGGTAATGTGTGAGAAAGCCCACTGGGCCAGGCTGAATGCTGACCATTTGGATCCTCCTGAGAGAGCTCGAGGGTCTCCGGGATGCCGCTGATTAATAGGAATCCCAGGGACCCTGGGAGGGGCCCCATGTCATGACCGGCATATTCGGCCAACTCTCTTAATGAGCTAGTTTAAAAAGTTAAACTGTGTTTACATTAAATGGAACCCATCAGGAAATTGGAAGCCATTGGACATGCTGTGAATTCTGTTGGATACAGTGCCAATTCTTTCACATACCAGCCCTTCCCACCCCCGTCCCCACTACCTACATCTCTGTCCTGGGTGAAATTTTTGGAAAGTACAGGCCTTTTGTTAAAGGATAGTATTTGCTTTTGATTTCCTTGGCAGGATTCCCACAGGCCCACCCCTCCTATCCCCCTTCCCTGCTGCTTCCCTGCTAGTGACCCCATCCCTGAAATGGAAAAGAAGAGATGCTTGATCTTCAGCAGAGCAAGCTGGAAAATGATACCTCCTAAGTAGGTTGGAAAAGGCAGATCCACCAGGTATCCCTTGCCCATTTAGAGAGTTGTTGTCTCAAGAGTTAACCAACCTATTGCTCCTAGATCCTGAATTGCACCTTGGTGCCATCCTTTGAAAGGTCTGGATACCTAAATACTTCTCTTAGCTCAGTAATAAATCTATAAAACTCTGGAGCAGTTACAACCTCTCATGCTTCCAGAAATTTTCTAAGACTATCATGCAGAACTGGCATTAATTTGTATGTGTGTCCTCCATTGTAAAATGATGGCATTCAATCAGAACAGGGGTTTTTAACCTTTCTTGTTTCATAGTCCCCTTTGACAGGCCACAGAATCCTATGAATCCTTTCTTAGAATAATGTATTTTAAAAACATAACATAAAATCCGGCCTCAGACACTTAATAATTACCTAGTTGTGTGACCTTGGGCAAGTCACTTAACTCTATTACCTTGCAAAAAACCTAAAAAAGAGCATAACAACAAACATACAGAGAATGCAAAGGAAAGGATTGTATGGAGATACATTTAAGAACCCCTAGAAAAGAAGATTTTTAAGGACTCTTTAAGCTTAAAATCCTATATTTCTCATTTCCTGCCTATTTTCCCTCTCCCAGTCATTAATTAGAAAACATTTTTTTTTTCTTGACCCACAAACAGTCAGCATGGTGTAGCAAAAAGAACAAAGGTCTGGGAACTCAAGAGCTAGACAACCAGGGTTTAGTTCTGCCTTATTTTCTAGACACATAAACTTAGCCTTAGTTTTCTCTTCTGTAAAATGGGAGAGTTAAACAAGAATAGAGGTTCTTAGTCTTCTGTGATTTATAAATCCCTTCTCAGAATAATCTGTTTAAATGAATAAATTAAAATATATAGAACTACAAAGGAAAGTCATTATATTGAAATGGTGATCAAAATATAATTTAATAAAAGGTTCATGGACATGAAGTTCAGAACCCCTGGATTAGATGATCTCTAAGATCCCTTCCAGCTTTAACTGTCTATAATTCTATGTGGGTAGTGATTCTTTTCATAGTGAACAAAAATGTGTTTCTGGTTCCTACCTTTCCATTTCTACTCATCTAGTACCCCTATTTCTGGAGTTTCCATAGTCAGAGAGCTCATGGCCTTCATTCTGAAACCTCTTGCTGCTTCTGACATTGCATTTTGCCTGTGGCATGAGGCCTGGCAAGAGGTGATCCCTTCTGAGTACTTGGTGAACTATCTCCCCCATGGCTGGGTTTGTTGGCCTTGGAGAGAGAATGTATTTTTATCTGCAAATGATAAATAAGAAATACCAGCAGGGACCCTGTCCCTCTTCTCATTCTGCCAACCCTCTCAACCCCCCCCCCAATCCCATCCAAAGGCAAGAGACTAACAAATCGGCCACTTGGAGAAGTTCAAATAACTAACTGGCCATGACCTGAACTAAAACTAACAGAGGTTGTACTGGTGAAGGCTGCCGGGAAGCCATCTGGGTTATATTTAAAAAGAGGCTACTCAGTAAACCCACTGCAGATTTAAATCCCAATGAAAAGAGAGATAAATGCATTGATTTTATCTCATCTCTTTTCTAAGAGGGGAAAGAAAGCTTCCTGAAAAAGTCAGTAGTATCTAACCCAAGCACCATAAATTGGGGCAGAGAAGTGGGGGCCAGGGGAAATGCCCTGGACTGAAGGTCAGGAGAGTTAGGTTCCCCGACTCCTCCACTCACCAGCCACAGGACCCCAATAAGCCTCTGCATCTCAGTGAGCCTCAGTGAAGTTATGAGGAAGACAAGTGAGATGGGGTAGAGAGTTAGAGCATCATTTTAATGAGGTTTTTCAAAGGGGATGTCCTTGTCAGACCTTCTTTCCCAATTTTTTTGGGTAGGAGAATATAGTCACCATAACCAGATGGTTTTGATAGTCTTTTCTAAATTAAACTCTATGCACTAAAGTCTCTTCTGGCTCTGATGTTCTATGTTGTGAAGACCCTCCCAGCTTTGGCATTTGGTGTTCTAAGACCTGTCTATCTGTCTGGACATTATTTGTTCTAAGTTTTTCCTAGTTCTAATATTCTAAGTTCCCTCCCACCTCTGATGTTCTGTGTTCTAAGTTCTCTCCCTCTTCTGACATTTGGTGTTTTAAAATCCTTCCCAGCGGCACAGCTAGGTGCGCAGTGGATAGAGCACTGGTGCTTGAGTCAGGAGTACCTGAGTTCAAATTTCACCTCAGACACTTAATAATTACCTAGCTGTGTGGCCTTGGGCAAGCCAATTAACCCCATTTGCCTTGCAAAAAAAACCTTAAAAAAAAACCCAAAACAAAAAACAGGTACTGGGTGGATAAATTTTGGGGTGGCTAGGTGGCACAGTGGATAAAGCACCAGCCCTGGAGTCAGGAGTACCTGGGTTCAAATCCGGTCTCAAACACTTAATAATTGCCTAGCTGTGTGACCTTGGGCAAGCCACTTTACCCCATTTGCCTTGCAAAAACCTAAAAAAAAAATCCCTCCCAGCTCTAATGTTCTGTGTTCTAAGGGCTCTCCAAGCTATGACATTCTCTGTTTCAAGCTCTTTCCAGTTCTAATATTATCTATTCTAAGGTCCCCTCCCAGTTCTAACATTCCATATTCTAAGGTCCCTCTTATTCTTTGTTCTAGGGGACATCTGAGTTTTGATATTCTGCATCTTAGGACCTTCCAAAACTTGACATTCTCTTCTAAGTTTTCTCCTAGCTCTAAAATTCTTTCCCAGTTTTGACATGCATTCTCTACTCAATTATCAAATTCTTAATGTATAGGCCTTATCATATCCACCCTACTGCTGAAAAAGGTCCAATGGCTAATCTCTATTTGACTCTTAAAGAATTTCCTTCTATTTCTCCTGACCCCTACAGACTTCTCACTTACTAAACTCCTTTATGCAATTTTTTCTTTCTTTCTTTCTTTCTTTCTTTCTTTCTTTCTTTCTTTCTTTCTTTCTTTCTTTCTTTCTTTCTTTCTTTTTCTTTCTTTCCTTCTTTCCTTCTTTTTCCTTCTCTCTCTCTCTCTCTCTCTCTCTCTCTCTCTCTCTCTCTCTCTCTCTCTCTCTCTCTCTCTGGCTTTTGCAAAGCAATGGGGTTAAGTGGCTTGCCCAAGGCCACACAGCTAGGTAATTATTAAGTGTCTGAGACCAGATTTGAACTCAGGTACTCCTGACTCCAAGGCCAGTACTCTGTCCCCTGTGCCACCTAGTCACTCCCCACTGCTCCACCTAGCTGCCCTTCACTGCACCCTAAGCCGCCCCTGAAATTTCTATTTCAACTAATTTCATCTTTTTTTTTTTTTCATCATCATCAATCAACAAGCATTTGTTTCCTTCAACTATGTGGTAGGCCCTATGTGAGGCGTGGTATAAAGGAGATAACCTGAATATATTAAAAAGATACAAAATTCATATGAAGTAAGTGGGACAATTGGGAAGGAGGAGCATCTAGGGAAATCAGGAGGAATAACAAGGTGGAAGTGGTCCACAAGCTGAACGTTGAAGGAAACTAAAGATTTTAAGAGGCAGAGATGAAGAGAGAAGGCATTACTGACATGCAGGACAGCCAGTGTAAAAGTATGGAGATGGGAGATGAATGTGAAGGAAAGAAAACTAGTGTTTGAATGGGAGTAAGGTAAAATAAGATTGAAAAGGTAGACCGGGGCCATGTTATGAAGAGCTTCTTTTAAATGTTTTTGCCCTGGTTTTCCCCTGAGTCTGGGATTCATTCTCTTTTCGTCTTCTCCTAATAAAATCCTCCCCTTCTTTATTAACTTAATTTACATATGTTTTGTATATTTTTTAAATTTACTTATCTGTTCTTACTAAGACCACTCCCCCCCCCCCAATAGAATATAAAGTCCATGATATCCAAGACTTTTATTTTTTTCTTGACCTTCCCAATGTCTGGCACTTAATGGATGCTTGATAAATTCTTACTGAATAAACTGAATGAATGACTGAATTCTATGTTGTGAGGTCCCTTCATCTCTGACATCTCTTTTCTATGGAGTCTTCTACACCAGACATTCTATGCTCTCAGTTTCATCCAGTGCAGACATTCTACCTGTTAAGAACCCTTCCAGTTTGTACATTCTAAGCTCTAAGGACCCTTCCAGATCTGATAGGGCATGGAATAAGGTACTCAAGCATTCTGCCATTCTATCTTGTAACATCCCATCCAGATCTGATCTGAGATCCTTGCCAACTCATACATGCAGAAGTTCTCTGCTTCTGGGTAGACTTTCTGTTAAGAAGAGTCCTTTGCAGCTGATATTGCCCTTCTCCCCAGGGGCAAGGCTGAGTCTCAGAGAAGCTTTTAATAGAAACACTTGGAAGATCAGGCAGCTTTCTCAAAGGTTTCAGCTTCCACATTTCTCAAATTCCTCCCTACCCTGGCATGGTCATACACTGTCTTTAAAAAACCTGGTATTTGAAATTGAAAAATCATCGCCTTCCGTTCCTCAGCTCATTTCCCCCTGGTGTTTCTCTAGCATAATCGAAACCTGACAGGCCATCCTGGAAAGGGAAGCCAGATTCCCATTGATTCAGCTGCACACATTCACATAGAGAATGGTGTTTTTGTTCTGGGGAGAGGAGAGGGCAATTGTGAGAGAGTCCCTCTCCCTAACTTCCCCTCCCCAAAACACACACACACACACACACACACACACACACACACACACACACACACAAATATGCAGACATGACAACAGGGATGCAAAAAAATAAAAAGAAAGAAAAACCCTAAAACAAATCAGGATTAATTCCCCTAACTATAGCAATAATAATTGCAAATGATAGCAAATAATTATGACAGAGACACCATAGATACCAAGCTTTTCATTCTCCTCCTCTTTCTTATTCCTTTCCTCTTTCTCCTCCTCTTCTTCCTTTTCCTCTTTCTCTGCTGCTTCTTCTTCTTCCTCTTTTCTTCTTCTTCCTCTTCTTCTCTTCTTCTTCTTTTCTTCTTTTTCCTCTTTTCTTCTTCCTCTTTTCTTCTTTCTCTTTTCTTCTTTTCTTCCTCTTCCTCTTTTCTTCTTCTTTTCTTTTTCTTCTCCTCTCCTTCTTCTTCTTTTCTTCTTCTCATTCTTTTCTTCTTCTCTCCTTCTCCTTCTCCTTCTTCTCATCCTTCTCTTCTTCTTCTCCTGCTTCTCTTCTTCTTTTCTTCTTCCTCTTTTCTTCTTTTTCTTTTCTTCCTCTTTTCTTTTTTCTTCTCCTTATTCTTCTTTTTTCTTCTTCTCCTTCTCTTCTTTTCATCTTCTTTTCTTCTTCTTTTCTTCTCCTTCTTTTCTTCTCCTTCTTTTCTTCTTCTTCCTCTTCTTTTATTTTTCTTTTTATTCCTCTTCTTCCTCTTCTCTTATTCTTCTTCTTCCTCTCCTCCTCCCCCTTCTCCTCTCCATCCTCTTCTTTTTTCTTTTTCCTTCTCCTCATCTTCATTCATATTTTTCTTTCAGGGTGCAACCTGGAAGGTGAAGAAGAAAGCAACCTCTCTACTTTCAACCACCAGGAAAAGATAATGAATGAAATTCTTTTATATCTTTTTTTATCCCCCCTCCCCCTTCCTCCACAGAATAGATTATGAAAAGAATAAAAATTCTAGAATTTCATCAGTGTAGGCCCTCCACCAATAAAAGTAGCATTTCATTTTTGCCTTAGAGAACAGTTTCATAAGTTTCTATGACCAAAATATTCATTCCTGGTGGCCAGCTTTCAAGTGAGCAGATTTTCCTTTCAAAACTGAGCTAGGTAGGTCCTGGGACACAGAGTCTACCTCCAAGTCCTGAGTTTCAGTTTCTCCAGCTGCAAAATGAGGGAACTGGACTAAATAGATGACTTCTAAGGCATCTGGTTCTAAAATGGTCTACCTTCTAAGTTACCCGCCAACTCTGACAGTCTATGTTCTAAAGTCTCTTCTAGCTTTGGCATCTATGTTCTCTACTCAAAGATTCCTTCAGTTCTTCCATTTTATGATGCTTTAATTTTATGAACTGGGTCTATAAAGCTCATTCATGGCCCATCCTAACTTTTGGAAATCCCAACTGGGGCAAAAAGAAAATCTCAGTCTTTTCCTTTGTTTCTTGGTTTCATGCTAACTGAAATCTATATATTTGATGGATGCATCAAATCTGTAAATACTGAGGTCTTAAGGACCCAGGCTGAAAATAAAAAGGTGAAGTTGACAATGGATTTGGAGTGGTCATGACCTCTTTTTAAAGTCTGTAAGATGATTTGCTGCACAAGAACTGTTTGCTCCAATAGAGATGAAGTGAGAACCTGGGGCTCTTAGCCTGTCAGTTTATACTTGGGTTGATAGTAAAAAGAAAAAATGACTTTTGACTTGCTGGACTGATTTCATCAGGTCCTTCAGGCTTCTGATAGGTTATCATTTTGGCCAATGCATCATACTCATCATGGGGAGTGCACACAGATAGTCTTTGGAAATGCCTTAACATCTCCTTACTATAGGATCAGCCCTCCCCCTTGCTATTCACCTCCTCTACAACCCCCCAACTATCCTGGGAGCCTTATTTTCCCTTTCCAAATATTGAAAGCAATAAGACTATACTGAGGACTGACTGCTTGCCAGGCTTGGAATAATCAGTCATTTTTAAATGTCCAGAAAGAGTCAGTGAAGAAATTTTAAAATATATAGCGTGTGCACTGATGAATGAATAATAGCTATTTTGTACTTTTTCTTTTGCCCTTGCCAAATTGTGATTATGTGTGTATCCAAACTTAAAACCAGCCCTTGAGTCAAGGTCAATTATTATTATAATTGAATACTTTCTACAGTAAGTTCTCTGTAGTCAGCATGGTTTGAGAATGTAGTGCTCTAGTTAATCAAATTCTTTGGTCAGTAGCCATAAGAGATCATAATTTTTTTTAAAGATACCAATAGCTTGACATTCATACAGGATTTTATAGTTTACAAAATGCTTTTATTTCTATGATATTCAAGACAGCCTCTGTAACCAGAAATAGGTAAGCAAGGAATTATTATCCTTAACCTACATTTTATAATTGAAGAAATTATAGCCCATATAGATAAAGGACAAAGAGGTAGAGAGTGGCTGAACTAGGATTGTAACCTAGAAGATTTCTGATTCCAAATACAGTGATCTTTCTTTTGAAAAAATTAAAAATTGTATTATTTGTTTATATTATGCTTTGAATTTCAAATTCTCCCCCCCACTCCTCCCCCACCCACTGAGAAGGTAAGCAATATGATATCAATTATACATGTGAAATCATGTAAAACATATTTCTATATTAAATATATTGCAAAAAATAAAGAAAGCAAAAAAGATTATACTTCAATTCACACTGAATTTGTTATCTCCCTGGAGGTATATAGAATTTTTCATCCTGAGTCTTTTGGAATTTTGGATCATTTTGTTGATCAGAATAGCTAAATCTTTCACAGTCGATCATCATTATAACTTTACTGTTGTACATAATAACATCCTGTTTCTGTTCATTTCACTTTGCATCAATTCATTTAGGTCTTCTCATGTTTTTTTTTCCCTGAAATCACCCCCTCATCATTTCTTATAGTATTATAGTACTTCTTCTCAATCATATGTCACAATTTGTTAAGTTATTCCCCAATTGATAAGCAATGCCTTAATTTCCAAGTCTTTGCCACTACAAAAATATTGCTATAAATATTTTTGTACAAATAGGTTCTTTTCCTTTTTGCTTAATTGCTTTAGGATACAGACCTAGTAGAAGTATTGCTGGGTCAAATGTTATGCACAATTTTATAACACTTTGGGCACAGTTTCAAATTATTCTTCAGAATGGTTGGATCAGTTCACTACTCTACCAACTGATCATTATTGTACCTGCTTTTCATTCATTACCTCAAGCTTTGTTCATTTCTGATAGATGTGAGCTGATACCTCAGAGTTATTTTAATTTGCCTTTCTCTAATCATTTGTGGTTTAGAGCATTTTTTTCATATGATAATAGATAGCTTTGATTTCTTCTTCTGAAAACTGCCTGTTGATATCATCTGAGCATTAATGAATTGGGAAATGACTCCTATTTTTATAAATTTGCCTCCATGATTTTATTCAATAGATATTTGGGACATCAGACTTTTATCACAGAAATTAGTTGTAAATTATTTTGACATGACTTCATTATTCCTAGTATCCGTTAGTAAACTATAGTTTTCCTCACTATTTTTTTAATGAAGTCTATTTTGCTTTTGCTTTGAGATTATGATCCTAACCTCTGCCCTTTCTTATCATTTTAGTTGAAGCATGTTAAATTCTTCTCTAGATCTTTTTTAACTCTTTGACTTTTTATTTCAAGTGTGTCTCTTGCAAATACCATATTGGTGAATTCTGATTTTTGATCTATTCTGTTATTTGTTTCCATTTTATGGGTTGGCTCAGCTCATTCCATTCAGAGGTATGACTGTTATGTTTTTCTCCCTTAATTCATTTCTTCGCTGTTATCCTTTTTTACCTTGTTCAACCTCAAAAGTCTATTTTGGTTCTAACTGAAGCCTCCCTTATCCTATCTTCCCTTTTATCCACATTCCTCCCCCTTTTCTCTTCCTATTATCCTTTTCTCTATTGGGTAAATTACATTTCTATATACAACTCTATGTGTATGTGTGTATTCTTCCCCCTTTTGTACCAATTCTAATGAATAACATTTAAACATTGTCCACCTCATCCACATGTCCCTCTCCACTGCAAAACCTCTCCCTTGCATATGTGTTTTAAGTGAGAAAATTTTCCCTATTCTACCTCTCTCTTCCAACTTCCCTCAGTGCATTTCTATTTTTCACTCATTTTTTAGATCATTCCAACATTATCAGCTCATATCCATATTCTCTGTCTATGAAAACTCTTTCCAGTTGCCTTAATAATGATAAAGTTCTTAGGAGTTGCACATATCATCTTCCCATATAGGGATATTATCAATTTAACTTGAGCAGTTTATTGCGACCTTTATGATTACTTATTCATGTTTAACTTTATCTTTCTCTTGTTTCATGTCTGACCTGATGAGAAGACATCAGGAATGCTTGAAAATCTTCTATTACATTAAATATCCATTTTCTGTCTTTCCCTTACTCAAGTCATTGCCCCCCCGCCAATGTGATATTTCATATTTTCTTCTTTTTCTATTCTTTTGAATTCCTTTTATTATTTCTTGATATATCATGGAGTCATTAACTTCCACTTACCCAGTTCTAATGTTTAAGGAAGTATTTTCTTCAGGGAGATATCATACCTCCTTTTCCATTTAACCAATTCTTGCTTGAAAGGGGTTCTTTTCTTCAGTGAATTTTTGTGCCTCTAAAACATTAAGGTTTTCTAAAGTACTATTTACTTTGGTATATTTTGTGTCTGTTTTGACAAGGTGTTAATTCTCTTTTCATCATTCTCATTTCTTTTCCTAATTTTTCCTCTACAACTCATATCTCCTTTAACTTCTCCAGGAATTCTTGTTGGACTTGAGTTCAATTAGCATTTTTCTTTGGAGGAGCTTTATTTCCAGATAGTTTCACAATGTTGTCTTCTAAGTTTATGTCTTAGTCTTCACCACCATAGAAGATTTTTGTGGTCATTTTTTTCTTTTGTTGTTGTTTTTTTTTTTTTTACACTTATTTCTTGACATTGAGGCTCTAGTCACCTGGAGCGGAGTGGAGGGGGTTCATGCTGCTATTTTCATAGCTAGTCCTAACTATCTTCAAATTTTTGGTGCTTTCAACCAGGAAGGTATGATTCAGGGAGAGGTATAGTTACTGCTCTCCTGACCTGAACACTGGTCTTTACCCAGGAAGGGCCCATGGTCTCTTGTAGCCACAAGTGGTAGCACTCCTTTTTGGTTTGAAACTATGACCAAGTCCCAGTGCTCCTCTCTGTTCTGGAACTGGGTAATGTGCCAGCTGTACTCAGGACCAGTAAAAGTCCCTTATAATATCTTTCTAACCAGTTGTCCGTTCCCTTACTGTCTCTGGGCTGAAATTGGCCCCAAACTTCTGCTGCTGCTTCTTCAGTCCCTGTGGCTGCCTCTGGGTGTGTAGGCTCTGGACAGGCTTCTAACCTTGTGTCACAAATCTCTACTTTCAACTTCCTAAGTTTTCTTAGGCAGAAAAATATGACCTATTATTGGCTTTGCTGCTCCAAAATTTGACGTGAGGCATTATTTCAAAGTTGTTTGGACAGAAAAGTTAAGTTTGGAGAGGAAAAGCATCTGGGTTGCTTCTAATCCACCATCTTGGATCCTTAACCTTTTTTTTCCCCTTAACATAATTAGAATGACAAACCTGATTAATTATATATATATATATATATATATATATATATATATATATAAACTCAAGATAAATATGAATTCTTAAGAATATTGAATAATAATTAGAATAAAGTAAGCTAGCTCCAATCTAATTATATTCAGCATATTTCTCATGGTTCAGGGGGCACTTAAGGATTATTATATTACAGATAGCAATTCTTGCTGTATCATAGACATATAGAAGCCCCCCCCCCCTTCATAGGCTATACATTTCAGAGAAACTGGTCTACTGGCTGTTCCCTGAGATTATATCTCCCAATTCAGAACTTTTTCTAAGACAGTGGGGGGGGGCATGTAACTTCCTTTTCATCTTTTCTTCAGAGAATTCTTGGCTTCCCTCAAGTTCAATTTCCTATGTCACAATCACCATCTTGTTAAATTTTCTGCCTTTCCTTGCATAGTATCTCCAGGTAAATGTAAATTCTTGTCAACATAAACCAGTTCCTTTGTGTCTTTTGTCCTCAGATCCTACCCAAGTGCTTTCTACATAAGAATATGGTCCATAAACATTGGGGAGAGAAAGAGAGGCAAACACACAGTCTACCAATAGGATTTGATCAATGTAGGTTGAATTGAATTGAGAATAGAAAAAATACTAAATTAAAAAAACAAACAAAATAAACAGCTACTATGCCAGTAAGGGATTAAACAGCCACCCAATCAGTCAATGAGGAATTTGAAGGGTTTACTATGTTACCAGCACTATCATAAGCATTGGGGATGCAATGAAAAGCCTCTTTGGACAGTTCCTGTTCTCAGGCAACTCACAATCTAATGAGGAAGACAAAATGCTAACAATTATGTGTATTATACAAACTATAGATGTGATGAATTGTGTCATCTCAAAGGGAAGACCCAAAGATTATGGGAAACCAAGAAAGGCTTGTAGAATGTGTGACTTTCCCTGAGACTAGAAGGAAACAAAGGGAGATGAAGAGGGAGGAAATTCCAGACCTAAGAAGTTGGGCTGTAGATAATAAATTGGGCAGATCACTTGTCCTTGGGACTCAGTTTTGGTGTCTGTAAATCAAGAGGGTTAGACTAAATGAACACTAAAATCAAGGAGCCTTTGGCCTTTTGGTTTCCTGGTTCTTCATTGATTCTGGGACAGCGATGGCTTCTGAAGTCAAGAAGGGTGAATCAAATTGGGGTTGGCTATTTGGCCTTTTCCTTTATCTTTAGTGGTCCAGTATGACTCCTAATTCCTTTGATCGACGCTTTCATCCATTCGTACTCTTTTCTCTCTTAGCAACTCCTTGAAGAGAATTGTATATGGAACTGGGGAAAGGAAGCAGGAAGTTGAAAGCAGGAAGCAGACCTTCTATTCTTGGTCCTATGTTTGATGACCAGTTTGGCATTATAGAAAGATCTGGACAGTTGAATGTTCTCAGAGAATTCCAAAGGGATCATTCTGTTTGGGGCACTTCCTATAGGGTTAAATGAATTATGATCTTTCTAGAGTTTATTTGACAAAAGAATAGTAAAAATCAAAATGTTTATGTAGATATACTGCTGGAATACACTCATGGAAAGGTAATCTTAATTTTATTTTTTCAATTACATGTGAAGATAATTTTCAACTTTCATTTTATGGAAGATATTGAATTCTACATTTTATTCTATTTCCTTCTATCCCCTCTCCCCTCCTTATGACAGTAAGCAATCTGAATAAGTTATACATATAAAACCATCAACAAAATTTTTTAAGTGTCCACCCAATTCAAAGTTAACAATAATTACAGTAGTTAACATTTACAGAGCTTCACAAATATCATCACATATTTTCTTCCCCCAAACCCTAGGTTTTTATTATCACCATTCTAGAAATGAGGAAACTGAGGCAAACAGAAGTTAAGTGACTTTCCCAGGGTCACACAACTGCTAAATATCTGAAACCATATTTGAACTCAGGTCTTCCTGACCCCAGGCTCAGCACTCTGCCCATTATACCACCCAGATGCCACCAAGATATGACCCTAAGGACAAGGGATTTCCTTGTCCACAAGGAATTTACATTTCTAATCTGTCACTTTAATTCCCATTTTTTTCCTAAGAAGAAAGACTACACATGTCAGTTTCAAACCAAAAGTTCATTTTAGATCATTGCTTGGAATCCATATTTGTGGCCACATATTTAAACAAAATAGATTTTCTGTGTTTAGTTTAGATCAAATCAGAAAAAAAAATCAAAACAAAGCAAAACAAAAACAAATCCTACTAGACATATGTGGGCTGGTGGTAATAGAAGAAATTATTTTAAAATCTTTAAATTATTAAATTGTCCTTCCTTAATTTATAAAAAGATCAGATCACCTTCCATTTGTTCAGTGAAGGTTGCAAAAATCTCCAATTTAAAGATCCATCTGGTTCTCACATCAAATTAGGCTGTAACTTAAAGGAGCCAGCCCAAACACCAGGGCAGATTTGAAAATTTAGGAATGAGCCTGTTTACATAGCATTTGCATTAATGCTTCCTACAGTTTATTTTCAAAGCGAATTCAGAACATCACATAGTAGGCCATTTTACCCAAACACTAACATGGATTGGGGGGTGGGGTGGGGGGAAATATGCTCAGAGGAATTTTTCCCAGTGTTTTTTGAAGTGTCCACTTAATTTTTTTCTTTTCCTTTCATTCTTTTTTTTTCTTTTAAATGATTGTTCTGTATTCTCCCTAGTGTTTGGCCTGGCCTGGCTTTCCGTGGGCCACTGCTGTTTGTCATATGGAATGGATTAGGTCTTCTCTCTCACACTCTGTCAACTTGGGTGTTCTCCACGGGCTGTTTTAGCTGGGGTCTTGGTTTTGCTTTTTATAACTGCAGGAAGTGTCCCACTCAGACCACATGTGAAATCGTGTGGGAACAGTGGAAATGGGGGGGGGGGGGTGAGGTGGGAGGGGGCGCAGGCTGGGAGGGAGAGGCTAGAGTGAAGGGTAAGTTGGTGTGGGGATGAAAAGAGCCCCATCAAATGTGAGGCAGTATGGGTGGAGATTTGGAGTGAGGGGGTCGGAGTGGAAAGGGAGTGAAGGAGAGATTACTAACTGGCTAATTTAACTTTATGGGGCCTGGTAGGCAGGAGGACTAGGGAGGTAGAAGCTCACTTGATGAAACAAGTCTGTCCTTAATATATCTATTCCTAATATTTTACAATACTATATAGGATCGTAGGCAATTAAAGTGTGAGGGATTACAGCTGTTCCTTAATTTGTTCTAAATTTCCTGCTTGCCCCACCAGACATGGACAGGAAATAGGCAGTAAATGTTTAATAGGTAATACCTAACTGTACAATTAACAGGTGCTGTCATTTAGAAAATCCAGAAGGAGCAGCAGGCAGATCCAGAACCATTCTGAGGGCAGACCAATTTTTTCCACATATAGCCCCAGTATTTTGGAAAATGAAAAAGGAAGCAAGCATCTGGAAGCCTCCTAACTCAACAGCACGCAAAAGCTCTGAGCTATAATAAAGGCTTTCTAGGTTCTGTAAAATTCAAGGCAAGGAGGGACCTTAGAGGTTAACTAGTCCAAGCCCCTCTGTCCCCCTCCCCCATTTTACTGAGGGAGGAAATTGAGGCTTATTGAGACTGACAGAGAAGGGATTCAAACCCAGATCCTTTATGTCCAAAGTCAGCAGGATTTTCACAACCCCAGGTAGCCTGCCACTCAGTATAAATGCTGCTCTGGAGATGTATTACTGGGGTGGGAAGCAGCCAGTTTTTCTCTCTTGGTCCCACAGTGTAGAAGACTAGGCAGTCAAGGCTTTTCTAATTAGTTATGAAATGAATGATGATGCTAGGTGGTTGCTGAGCATGTTCTAATTAGTAAATCACGCCACCACTAATTTGGTTGCCACGGTCCTCTTCAAATACACAGGACAGCTATTATTACAATTAGTTATGAAATGGATGATGTAGCTTTGCCATAATGGGGAGGCGGGAATGTCCTGTTTTGGTTAAGACCAAATATGATGCTCATAATATTTTGTGCTTCCCCCCCCCCCCACTGATTATATCCATGAAGTGTGGATCACAAATAAAATGAGTTCCTTTCCCCAGCAGTTTCCTTCCTTAGAAGTTGGACAAATAAGCCAGAATTTGGAATGGTGGTGTCTAAAACCACATCTAGGGGAATTCAACCATTTATTCAACAAGGGAATTGAAATTTGCTCATTGAAGAGTATTGCAAACTTCTGACTTGAAACCATTATAGATAACTAATAAAAAAACCAAAACAGCCTAAGCCTTTTGTCAGGGAGCAGCTAGGTGGCACAGAGGACAGGGAACCAACCTTGGAGTCAGGAGGACTAGAGTTCAAATCTGACCTCAGACACTTAATAATTACCTAGCTGTGTGACCTTGGGCAAGATTCTTAACTCCACTGCCTTGCAAAAACCAAAACAAAAAAAAAATTGGTCCTAATTCCTCTCTTTTAGATGTATTTAGTTGATCATCACCTATTCAATTCAACAAACATTTATTAAGCTTCTACTATTATAAGAAAGACTGATTCAGTGGAAAGTGTATTGGGTCTGGGATAAGAAAGACTCATCTCCATGAGTTCAAATACATCCTCAGATACATACTAATAATGTGACCCTGGGCAAGTCACGTTAAGCTTCCTCATCTGTAAAATGAACTAAAAAAGGAAATGGTAAACCACTTCAGTGTATTTGCCAAGACAACCCCAAAATGAGGTCACAAAAAGTCAGATACAACCTAACAACAACAAAAGTATGAAAGACTAGAAATATAAAAGCAAGATGTTCCAAAATAGTTCCTGCTCTCAAAACGCTTATGCTCTACTAGGGCTGTCACACACAGACAAGTGAATAAATCAAAAGTATATGCTTAGTAAAACAGGGTAATGCAAGAATTAGCAAGGACTCTGGGCCTCACTCTCCCAGCTTCCACTAGCTTGGCAGGTTAGGTACAAAGAGCGTACATAGCATCATCACATTTTAAGGATAATTCTGAAGGACTGGGGGATGGTAGTGGCTCTTTTGTCCTCTAGTTCAGAAATTCCCACTGGTTATACTTATGCCATTGATTATCTTTTGAGATCATTTA